>NW_009635255.1:1076-9995 GCF_000690535.1 Cariama cristata
AATATGTGTATTTCTGTATTGCATTAACAAGATTCTGCATTACACTAAATAGTTTTTGACATACGAAGTACGACAACAAGGCAGTAGCTGTCTATGTATCTAATAATAGATTCCATAAGCTCTATCAGTAAGTTGAAAGTATCCATCTGTCTACTAAGGCATGTCCTTCACATGGGATTTGCCCAAAATAAGAACTTTCTGTTCAAAAAATCTGGTTTCAGAAATTGGATTGTTACTGGGAGCATGAAATAACTGCCTTGGCATGAACTTCCCGTTGGCTCCTGGTGACTGAAGAGGCATAAAACATGACCTGCAAGGTTGGGAAAATGTCTTCAGGTCTGAACTTACCAAACCTCCATGTCTCTATTATGTTCTTCAAAGCGAGAGAGCTTAAAACGAACACCAGCACTGCAGGAGATATCTGCAGAGCACTGTCAGTCTGTTGATCTAGACATCAATTCTTCTCATCTCTTTGCAGTCCTCAGTCGTATCACCATGTAAGCTTTCAGGACTGGACTCACGCTTAGGATATCAAAATCGTTGCCTTTACCGTTTTTTAATTCATCCTGTGTGAAAACTTTGGTGTGAAACTTAATAATAAAACCTGTGGGCAGCTCTCCTAATAATATAAATCTCCCTCGTGTTAGCGGGTCATGTGCTGAGCCCTCAGCAGGGTGCGTTGCATCCTGCAAACATTCTCATAACTTTCTCAGGTGGATATTTTCATGATAGCTACTGGACAATTCCCATCATTTGAGACTGATGAAACAGAGCAGTCCCATAGAGGCATAGAAATGGGAAACATTTGTAGATTTTTTTTATTTGTTTTTTTTTTTTACGAAAGTCTGCTGTGCATTCCCTCATTATAAGAAGTGTCACTTTCTCTGAAGCTGCTGTTGATGCAGTAGCCCTAAGGTGTTTGAAAGAAAAGCCTTTCATACCTGACTTTGCAATGAAAAGAACATTGCCATGAAGAAACAAAGCATGTTGATGTTATTTGTCTGTATTCTCACTGTTGCTCATTTTCTTTGCCCTTTAATTTGGGTCTGCTCAGTTTTCTTCATTACTTTTATTAATTATTGGAACAGCACTTAACTGGTCTCAGCTAGCAATCAGCCCTTCGTGGCTCTGGACATTGCACAAATGCAGCAGAGGAAATTCTGAATTCCTTGAAGTCGCTGACAAGCTTTGGCATTAATTTTATAAGGCCCGTGATCCAAACCACAGTCTTTTTGCAGTGAAATGTGGATGTAAAAAAATTGTGCTGTGCTTAATTCCAACCTTCTCAATGGCAAACACATTTTTCATTCAGTGCTGAACTCAATAAGAAAATTGAAAAGTGTGATGCAGAAAGGGAAACTTTGGACTAGAGACTGTGAAACTTTTATTTTGGTTGTCTTGTTACTTTGGTAGATTTACTGCTTGCAGAAGCTGGTGTTAACGACAGGAGACCAGGACACTGTTGGGTGTCAAGCTTGGCTCTGCCACAGACTCACCATGTCAGCATGACCAAGTTTCACATTTATTGAACGGTAATAATGTTTACATCCTTCACAGTGGGACTGAGAGTTTGTGATTGTGAGGACCACGTATGCTTCTCCACAGACATAAGCTGTCTGCTCGTTCACAAATATCCCAAATGAAAAGCTGCTGGTTTGTTTGGATGACAGATGGATTCACTCTAGTCATGTTTTTATTGGTGTTCACCTATTCAGTGTACAGCAGTGAGAACACTGCTGAGTGCTCTTCTTTAATCTCTACGTAAAATACATGTTTTCTCTATCTGCAGATCTTGCTACGTTAGATATAAAAGATAGGTTAGTGTGACTAACCATAGTGTAAATTACCCTTGTCTAGATTTAGACCTTTAAGAATTGAGTCTAGGAATAGTCTGTGGTTTCTATACTTTGTGGAGCTGCAGAGGGAGCAAGCTTGCATCATGCCTGATGACCACAACCAGAACTAGTTGAGTGGTTTCTTTGATATAATTAGAGCCTGCTTTTGGTTTTAATCACTTGCTGTTTAAAGGTCCAGGAGAGGAACTGATTTACAAGTCTCTCAAACTTCGCATAACGTTCAGGAAGGCCATGAATGCACAGAAGGCAGGGCCATTAAAACAGGCGAAATGAGGGTATTGGCATATGCATTTTAGAAACACATCTATAAATTTTCCATCCAAAATTGTATTTGTTACTCTTCACAGTAGTGCTCTAGCTATGAACTGTCTATTGAATGACTCTAGCATCCTTGAACATAAAATTTTGTTGTGTAAATAATTTCAGAAAGTGTTTTCTTACGGTGCTAGTGAATCTCTTTAATTATCCCACCTCTACCCACCCCGTCTGATCTCAGATGCGGAGCTTTTTATATCTCCATGAAGTGATGTTATGTCCCTAGCTGCATTCCCACAATTTCACATATCCACGCATTTTGTTTATTTTGTTGATCTGGCAGCAGACCCTTCAGATTGGCCAGTTCTGGGAAACCAGATGGTTAGAAATGCTTGAGGGTCCATGCGTCACAAAATACCAGGCCCAGTTTGCCACAGACATGTTCATAAGTTTGGCTCTCCCAACGCGGCTGAACTCAGAGGACAGGTCACTGCCGCTGTCTCCCACAGCTTTGAGGCTCAATGGAGGCCTCAACCACAGCTTCGGTCCTGCCTGCCAGCTGTCCAGGTGGTTGGGGTGGCCTTGGATGGATAAAGGGACACATCACTGCTCCTTTCCAATTGCACAGCAGAGAGAATTGGGCTCCTCCGTGAGCTCCTCCTCTGCCACGGCTCCTTGCGAGGGGTGAGGGACAGCCCAGAGCCCTCCTCCAGCTGTACATCCCGCTCCCACTGATGGCAGTACTGGATGAGGGCATTCACTAGCCAACGCCAGAAAAACTGTAAGAAGTCGAGCACAGTTTGTGGATTTTCTACAAAAAACTAATTATAGACTTTATTGCTGAGTGCCAAATCCATTTTCCCCTCTTCTGGGAGCCATTCAATAAACTTTATGTTCTGAGGTAGAGCAAAACTGCCGTAGTTTAATGCAGTGTTTTATGTATCTTCCTTGCACTCTAACACCTGACTTTTGCTAATAGCTCAGTGTGGATTTTCTTTTTCTTTCTAAATCATGTTAATAGGCCTGAAATGCCCTGTGACCTGGCATTTCCCTCTAGAGGCTCACTCTTTTCTTCCCCGGGAAGAAGCCAGTGTTTCTAGGAGCAGTTGCCTGTACAGATTTGTTACCTGGATGGCCACAGGCTCAGGGCAGGTCAGGCCAGGTGGAATCTCCACTGCATCGTCATGCCCAAACCAAAGGGACAAAGGTGAGTTAGCATCACCCTCGTTCTGCCACCCCTGGGGGACTCTGCATCCACTCTCCTGACTGCGCTGGGTGGGAAGAAGGACCCTGTGGGACCCCACATAGTCTTGACCTAATGTTGCGTTGGCTTGGGGTAAGCACCCCTCTTCAAGTGACTGCTGGGCGCCGAGGGCTGCTCCCGTGAAGAGGGTCTGAGCAGAGGGTCTACACAGTTTGGCTCTCTGTGCACCATGAGTACCCTGGGGTGAGGACATGCTCACTCCTTGCCAGAGCAAATGCTCTTTCAAGCACGATGGCTTGTGAGGAACGGATGCCACAGTTTAGATGGCATTTGTAACTCCGAGCCTGGGGACCTGCACTGCAGTTACAGCATCTAAAGGCCTTGATCCAGCAAGTGCTATTAAAGAAAAGAAATAGTGCAGAAGGTAAGATTTTCAGATGATTAGCATCTGTGTTTATATTCCTTTCACAGAACCATAAGACTTTGTTAGTGTAAGTTCTTGGGCATGAACCAGAGGAAACCATGCCTGGAAATGAAAGACAACCCTACCTAAAATGAAAACCCCATCCAAGAAACGAACCCACAGAGTAACAAACTCAGAATTTAGGTTGTCACAGTGGTTTTCATTCAGCCTTTTTTAGCTGACCCATTTCCACATTCATGATCTTCTGGCCATAGATATATTTAATTTAAAAAAAAAAAAAAAAGAAACATAAACTTTAGCAGAATATCAGAAGAAATGCTTCTCAACAGAGAGGTGCACTAGAATTATAAAACATTTTCCTCCTCAAAAGCAAAAGGGCTTTAAAACCAAGATTAGACAGGGTGTTGAATATGGCACACTATGATACTCCATGGCAGGAGGAGGGTCTCTGAGTGAAAACATCTTTTCTAGCTCACGCCTGTGACAGGAAGATTTTCAAAGGCTTTAAGAAGCCTTTGGTGCACTAACTCATATTCAGTTTCAAAAATAATTATCTCCGTAACACTGCAGGTAACACATCCCATCGCCCCATGTCAGGATTTAGAATGCGCTGTTGTCCTCTATGGAGCAGAGAAGCTGTGCAACTTCGGGCAGTAACCGTTCGGCCCTATAGCATCTGTCTGTGCCACTGGGTGAGCAATAAGATTTCTTCAGGGGGTGATAGTGGTGGTCTGCAGCTCTTAACAACATCAGAAATTCCAAAAGAGACAAATCAAAAGCGCTTGGAAATCAAGAGGAAATTTTTTATTGACTTCACTGGCTTTTGGATCAGGCGTATATGTGGGTTTTTTTTGTTTTGACGTTGCCCAAGACAGAGGGGAATTTGTTTCTTGATAGTACAACACCAGATTGCAGGCTCTGCATCTTGGTTTTTTAATTCAGAACAACTCTGCTTTTATTAGGTTTGTGTTATCTCTTATTTTACTACAATCTTTTTTTGCATTTCATAAATATTAATTTCCCAGTCAGTCTCTTTTGTTTAGTCGTTTTCATCTATCACAAGCTTTTCTGTTTTCCTTTCCTCTTTCATCCCAGAGAGATGTCATCCTCTGCCATCAAAAACGAGAGCTTCTCAAAGGAAGCTCTTCAGCCTGGAGATGCAGGAGCAATATTTTTACTACGTATCATTTTTGTTTTCTTCTCTGTTTTCCTTCCCCTTCACTTTTGAATGCCAGAGCCAGGCTCTGATTTCACTTGCTTCCTTGGAGGGGACTGTAATGCTTTAAAAACCTGTTCACCAGCTCTTTTCTCCTGTCATCCATGGGCAGACGTTTTAGACCATTCATTCATCTTTGTACCGATGTCAAGGTACCAGGCTGCTTTACCAGATTTCATTCAAACCCAGAGAGCTGTTCCCAGGCAGCCTGTGGTTTTATTACTGTTTGGGTTTTTTTTCTTTTTTTTCCCATGGAATCGCTCAAACTGCTTGTTTTCCTTAATGCTCTCCTTCACCTTTTCTCTGTGTTTCTAGTTGTTTTTAATGCAAATGAGTAAGATGTGGTAGGCTGAAGCAAGTAGGCAGAGTTGTAGTACTTCATTTAAGCTGTACCCACTAACCAGTGTCTTAATGCCTCTTCTCTAATTGGGACTGGTTTGGCTTAGTATTGTCCACCTATTCCAGATCAACTGTATGCTTCTCACGCCCCTGTTTCTTGCAGTGAACCCAGTACTTTTCCAGAAAAAATCAAATGCTGCCTTTTACTCTCGCCATGACCTTTATAGATCTGTGAACTTTATGGTTTTTTTCAGTAACATAGAGATTGATTTTCAGGGGTGTGGCAAACTCCTATTATCAAATTAAAAAAACCAGACCAACACATGTAACCCTCCTTTTCTGTACTTTAAGTGGATTTTTTTTTTGATCCTGGTACAACATCTTGGGAGTGCTCTGACTGTACTGAACTTTGATGACTTTCCATTAGATCTCAGTGGCATATGAGGTAGTTGTTTTGATAAACGGAAAATTATGTGTTGCTGCAGTACATGCTATACATTTTGACAACAGGCAGTGCCAAATGTCTGCTACTAATTTCTCATGGACACCAACTTGATATGGAAATTATGCCCAATGGTGAATCTCACAAGTGTTGGTCAGGAAAGAAATAACGAAGAGGGAAAGGTGTAAGTCTAAACCAAACACTTTTAATATCTGTAATCTGCTGATAACCAGCATTCTTTACTGCCACAATTTCTCAACCTGAATTTTGAGACTCCCGTTTAATCCATTTACTTAAGCTTTATGTAACTGGGAGGACTGGAAACTTCAGGGAGGACAAATATTTAAAGAGATATTTTGTAATGAAATTCTCCCAGAGAAGTACCAGGAACCAGGGCTGAAAAGTAAACCTCCTCCCCCACCTTAAAATACGAGCAGAATCACAGAAAATTGAAAGTGCTGGTAGCATTGGGTTGCCTTGCCCTGAACCCAGCAGAGTTGTGCTTGGGCAGGGAAGAGATGATGGGAGAGGACAAGGTTCAGCTTGTGAAGATGGTCAAAAAAATGCAGCAACAGTGGACCGGTTCTTTGTGGCTTGCTGCTCACATCTGGAAAGCGGAGATGATGCATTATGCTTTGAAGTTTACAGATGGAAAAAGACTAGATAAGTACTGAGTGTTATTTTTATCCCAGACCTCAGTCTGCAATAGCAGCTCCAGATGCAGCTTCAGGAGGAATTATCCGTCCTGCCAGCACCTGCAGATCCCTCCTCTGCAGTTTATCTGAGGTTTATTTGGGAACCAGCATTTATTCCCATTCAATGTGTACATCTGTTGCCTTCAGGCCCTAACAAGGCAGGTCATAGCTAAAATATGTCCGTATCTTAGTGGACTGAGGACTGCTCCACTACCTTGCCATAGGGAGCTGAGAGATCTCATAGTACTTCCAACAAGCTGTAATTCTAGGCTACAGTTAAACTCCTAAGATTTACTGATCTCAGCTGATCCACAAAAACTAAGCAGGGAGGGGAGGACAAGAGGCACCCAATCCTGTCTGCAATGTTGGGGTGGGTGAAGAGGCAACAAAAGGTGTCATTAGGCTGATGTGTAGGCTCTGCGTAGCCTAGCTGGCTCTTCAGCCATTCAGTTTTTCTCAGCTAATCTTGGCAAGTGTTTTCTCCTTCTGGAACTAGTATAAGCGGACCTGCAGCTTATCTCTGCTCAGGTGGTCCTTCTGTCTCTGGAGCTGCAGACAAGAGAACATGAATCATTAAAAGCAAAACAGAAGCAGATGTTCTGCATCAGGTTTAAACTAGTAGTGTATGGTAGCTGCCTTATCTCAGTCTCCTAAGTACTCTGTGTGTTTTGGAGCAGCCTCTTACTCATCCTGTTTAACATTCATGTCTTCCTTTGAAAATGTTTGCATCTCCCACCTCTGCTCTAAGCCCTCCATGGGTTTGAAAGTTCAACTTGAGCTCTAGCGATATTGAGTGCAGCTTGCAAAAGGGGTGCTGGAGGATTTGAATGAAGAGCAGCTGAGGAGAGTGAGGAAAGAGCAGTGAGAGGCACAAGTGAAAAAGTTGTTCAGGCAGAATGAAGAGTTAAGGCTAACCTTAAAATAACTGGAATTACCTTGGACCCTGTATTGCGTTAGCCAGGGGCTGAGAAAACGCAGTGGTGTTAATAAGGTGAGTTAGGTGGTCTTCACCACTTCCGAAAAGCACAGGGGAGAGGGCCTGAAGTTAGGGGCTTGCACTTGCATGTGCATAAAGAGAGGTGATGGTGAGCTGGAAGAAGAGAGCACCCAGGAGGACAGGAGTTGAATGAAAATACAGTTTGTTCCTGGAAGCAGTGAATCCCACATACTGCTTTCCCCTGTGAGCAAAGCTTATTTTTATACAAAACTAGAGATAAAGTTAGGTTGTGGAGCAGGAGGAAAATGTCTCTAAAAACAGTAGAAGTTGGGAAGAGGCTTTGTGAGACTTCCATGCTCGTGCTAGCTGGGATGCACAGCAGTTGGAAGATACACATAGGGATGGATTACAGGAATGGATTTAGGGTTGCAGACACCTGATCAAAAGCATTTAAGTGAGGTCCTTGCTAATGGACCTTCACATGGTGACCTGCTCCAGCTAGTATTAACCTCCAGAAGGGATTTAGAAACAATAGGATAAACAGACTTTCAGGAAATTAGTTTTATATTTGAAATGCAAAACTGAAAGGGTTGAGAGCAATTGGATGCTGTTGTTAATCTCTAGGTCATCTGTGCTGATGCATCTCATAAAAGGCAGGATACGTTCAAAGAGCAAAATCCACTGTTAATTGCCAGCATGTTTGTGGGAGGCATTTGTGCCATGGAAGCCCCTCCATGGGGTGAAGGGCATGGCAGCGCTTGGCAGCTCTCCCTGCCTTGCAAAGTCGGGTCCTGCAGCAGGCAACGCTGCGGGTTGGAGGAGGAACCATTAACTCTTCGTTCATGGATCCAGTGGGTGGAAGTTACTGCATAGGGAATCTAAAATGACAGCCCTCTTAGCTGGAAACTGTAATTTAGGTTTACTTCTCATGTCAGGAATATCAGCTTTTCCTGCACTATATGAGCTTGTCACTTTTCTGTGCTCCTAAATCTATGTCACCTGGCAGCTCTGGAGAAGGACAACCTCCATTCAATAAGCCAGAACAGCATCAACTCCCAGTGTTTCTCAGGAGCCATCAGGTGCCTCTGCTGTCTTGATTGAAATCATGAGAGAGGTGACAGTGGTTCCAGGGACCGACTGGCTGTGGGCACCATGGATGCTTCTCAGCCCACCGTGCTAAGCAAGATCAGCAGCAGTGCATGCTTTCCCTCCACTGTGCTACTGAATTTTTCCAGTCCCACCTACTTACGCATGAGAATGTCTTTCAGTGCTTCAGTACTGCCTGTAAGCACCTCTGCGTCCTGGTCCGTGACCCACATAAACCAGTGTGCCATCGGGGGGCTTACCACTGGGATGTGGGCAGGGGTGTATGCATATGTATATAGGGAGATGTATGTATTCCTGCCCAGCTAACTAGCATTATTTGTTAATCAAAGAGAAAATAAGCAGCTTATAAAAACAAAAAGCCCTGAGAATAGTAACAGGCTGGTAAGGGTCGGCAAGCAGAAGCCAGTGGTAGCTGGAGGAATTTAACGCCAGGGAGGCAGGTAC
>NW_009635255.1:10026-58563 GCF_000690535.1 Cariama cristata
CAGTTCGCCCATAAGTACGTTTCCAAGGCTGTGGTACCAAAAAGCAGCACCCTGGGTGTAAACTGCCAGGCTCTACATTTTACCTGTGCCGAGGGGAAGCTGCCCGTGCGAGCAGCTGAAGGCAACGCGTACCCCTCTGCGCTCGAGGAGCCCCGTGGGAGGTGGAACAGCGCTGGCCCTGTGCGCGGGACAGAGCCGTCCTGTTCCCCGCTGCGCCGGAGAGGGCACATTTCCATCGAGTACATGCTCTTGGCTCCCCTCGCCTGCGCAGCTGAATGCCTCGACTCATTCCTGGCCATCAGACTGTATCTCTTTGGGCCGGAGGGCTGCGAGTTGGCACCTCTCCGCCACTCGCCTTGCCCTGCTGCTCGGGGAGAGGGGATATCTTCCCCATCTTTCGGTGCCCTCCACACTCACAAATGCCCTGAGGAGCTGCCTAGCGCCGCAGTCAGCGGAGGGACAGCAAGGCCCCGCTTTCGGGGATTTTGCATGCAGAGCAAGAGCTAGCTGAAAACTCGGTCCTGGAGCTCCTTGTTCTTCTGATCTTTGCTGGCGTGCTCAAGCTGCAGGTGGGGGACAAGGCGGATGACAAGGATACGAGAGCAGCAAAGAGGGAGCCAGCCCTTTCACCAGATAGAGAGGGAACTGATGAGAGGCTGGCGCGCGTTCAGCATCCATGAAAGGAGCAGAGAGCAAGGAGACAGCCGGAGAAGGATCCCAAAAGTGAGAGCTCAGAGGGGCCTTTTCTGCTTATTTTCTCTGAGAAGTTTAAAAAACAACATTTTAAAAAGGGGGAAAAAAAAGATGATGTGCAATTTCTTTCAGGGTGTAGTTGAGGGAACAGTTTCAAACAAATAGCTGCCATTTAAAGAAATACTAAGAATTTGAGAGAGCAAGGAGACAGCCGGAGAAGGATCCCAAAAGTGAGAGCTCAGAGGGGCCTTTTCTGCTTATTTTCTCTGAGAAGTTTAAAAAACAACATTTTAAAAAGGGGGAAAAAAAAGATGATGTGCAATTTCTTTCAGGGTGTAGTTGAGGGAACAGTTTCAAACAAATAGCTGCCATTTAAAGAAATACTAAGAATTTGCTCTTTTATTGTAAATTAACATTTAGTATGCAGTCCCTAAATGGATCTGTTATTAGATGAGACAGAGAACCCTTAGAAATCACAGTAAACACAGCTGTAGAGATGAGGAAAATTAACAAGGCATCATGCTAATAATTGTACCTTGCAGTTGTCTTAAATCACTGATGAAAGTTACTTTTAGCATTGCCTTCATGCTTTGACATAAGAAGACTTAATGTAGCAAGTCAGATGCTTAAAAATACAAACAAGACACTTTTAGGTTTGTCAGGATTTAACGATTACCCAGGCATGTTTTCTATTCTTTTATTGCTGTGCTGAGGTCTCCCCTGCTGCAATTTAGAGGGACCCAGGGAGACGGGAAGTTTCCAGCGAGGACCTGGTGGTCAGATCCGCAGAGCGTTGGGTGTTGTTAACTGTGTAGAGCTGGCACAGTGGATGGAGCACGTTGGCATTTGGGCAGAGGTGTTGGTGGCCAACAGAGAGGGCAGCCTTATGTGGATGCTCTTTGCTTCCCAGAGAAGTCTGTGGTGGAGACATTTGTGGTCGGCTACTGGCGGCGAGTTTCTTTCAGTGCACAAAAGCCTGAAACATCTGGGTTTTTAACAAAATCAGAAAATATTGAAAAAACAAACAAATCCCTATCCTGTGTCATGGTGCATCTTCAGTCTTTTGCTTTGGGCCCGCTTTGGGCCCAGTCCTGACATCATTAGGGTTGGACTAAATGACTGCTGCTGGCTTGTTTGGAGATGAGCATCCCTCAGGGTTGGAGTCACTGGTATTTATCTCAAGGTAGAAGAAATCAGACCTAGGAAGCTATTGACGAAACAAGAGCTTTCCATGTTTACCCGGAATCTTATTTCTGTACTACTTCATGCCGTGGCAGGAACGAAGTGGAAGCTTCCTGGGAAGCCTGTTGTAATTAAGATTATAAATGGATGCTAGCATTTTAATAGAAAAGGCCTTTTGTCTTTTCAAGCAGGGGGTCATCTAATTCTTTTTGTACAGCAGCAGAAAGGTGAAAAGTTTCTGGTTAACTGTAATTAAGGCTGTGGAGAATGAGCAACCCTGGTCAGTCGCCTTCTGTGAACATTAGTGAGCGGCATGGACAAATGTGCCAGAAAAAGTTACTTTGGAACAACAAGGTTTAATCCAAGCAAAATAAAACCTCATCAAGGGGAAGTAAAAGAAATTCAATGTTAATTTGTAACAGTTTAGTTGAGAAGAAAATCCATTATCCAAAGGATTTAGGTGTTTTGCCAGTCTGTGTCCGGATGAGTTCTTTCAAATCATTACAAGAAAACAAAGAGTCATACTGAGATAGGAGATGAAATCTGTTCTTGTTTCTGCCACCGACCTGCTGGGGGGTGAGATCAGCTCTCTCTTCCCTGTCTCCTCCGGGCCTTTGCACTGTCCAGTTAGACAGCAAGTGAGCCTCACGTGAGAGCTTACGGCAGGGTTATACACTGTCAGGCGTGATCACTTCTGTTTCCAGTGTCTTACCTTAAAAAAACCAGCACGGCATTTCTTGGTAGGGGCCTGTGCTTGTATCCCTGGTGCGCAAGAGCAGCATTCACCTGAATGTGCTCAGAAGGGGACATCCTGCAGCGTCCCATGCAAACCGCCTGCCCTGGTTTTGGGGGACAGGGACTCAGCCTGGCTAAACACGTAATGACAGGGTTCCCCTCTCCTCGAGCATGTTGCTAAAGCCTATGAATTAGATGTAAAGAAACCAGCTATGCAGCAACTATCTTCTGTTTTTCCTATTTGGGTTTCAGAAGCTTTGGAACAATATTGGTGCATCGCATGCTGAGTTAAAAATTGGAAACGTATTACCCTGATTTAGCATGGGACTGAGTAAATTGTACTCAGTTAAAATAGCAGATATCCTGCTGAGAAGTAAATAAGTATTTCTGCTTGACTGTGTGACACCTAAGCTGCAACCCAGAGGTACAGGAGGAGGATTTGTGTTACAGAGAAACCAATTAACAGCGGCTGCCAGGTCAGAGCTGCTGGGGTGAGCAGGGCACGTGCGTCCTGAGCAACTCCAGGCGTTTGGGCCTCCTGCATCTCCTCCACCAGGTCCTGCGTGGGGTCTTGCATAGTGTCTGTCATGGTAGTGTCTGAGCTCCTGTCTGGTTGCTGCCCACCCCGTAGTTTGATGTTCTTGCCTTTTCCTGAGGGAAGTTTCATTCAAAGCACTAACTGGCCTCTTTACCTCTGTGACTCTGCAGCATTTGCTGAAAACCTTGCTCCTGAAGTGGGTAAAATACCGAGGTTTGCCACAGTAAGCTTAGCTTCCAGAAGCCACCATCCCAGGTTCATGAAGCTTGATTGACCTGCAAGGAGACAGCTGCCCACATGGTAGGATCTTTTGGGTCCCTCTGACACCTCTCGGACAGGTGGAGGTTCCCAATGCTGGAGATTCCTCACTGTGTTTCGGCACAGACATATTTTATCCTTTCTGTTGGGATTTTTCCTACATCTAAACTGAGTCTTTGTTGTTTAGCTTTATTACTACTTGTCCTAACCACAGTGAGCCCAGACAGAAGATTATTCCCTTCCTCCTTGTGGAATTTCTTATGTATTTTTGTATTTACGTATCTACTTCGTCCTGTTTCCCCCCTCCACCCAGTTTATCTCACCCCTACTACAACAACTTCTTGCAACAGAGAAATAAATGTCAGTTTTTCCATTGTCTCCTAGATGCCAGCTACATTAAAGCACAGTTTCTTATTCTGTTTTTTAAGGGCTACTCCCGGCTCCACCCTGGCTGACTCCATGCATCCTCCCCAGCCCAGTGCTCCTCCTGTTGCACCATTTGCAGATGTCCATGGCATGCCTTTTCCTAAGCAGTTCTCAAGCCTCTCCTTGAAAACCACATCTACAGCTCCCACAGTAGAGATGTAATAGCAGAGTACAGCAGCTTCAGGTCACTCCCTTGGCTTCAAGCTTCCCAATGCATATGTGCTTGTCCCCAGGCTTGGGTTGTCCCATTTTGTGATTCATCTATGCCTTGATTGCAACCTGGGCATCCCCACCACCAGGTCCCCACTCTCTGTCCTCCACCCATGTGAGAGCAAACTCATTCCTTGCTGCTGTATGTCTGACAATCACCTGTTGGCGTCATTAAGCCCATCGAAGGTGATGATAGGTAGGGGCTCCTAGAAGCTACTTGAGGCAGCTTTGAGTGGCCAGTGAGTGTAGCGTAGAGGTGAAACATCCGCGCCTGGGGACCAGGAAGGGTTAGAAAGACCATGGTTGTGTCCCTCTGTGTTACAGGTTACATGCACAGGTCCAGAGAGCATGAGCTCAGCTCCAGCCATCACATGTGTGCACGTCTGTGTGTGCGTTGGAAAGGAAAGGCCAGGAAATTTTCATTTTAAAATTAAATTCATAGGATAGCCAGACCTTTCAGCTTTTTAATACAAACAGTGATTTATGGCTGCACTTAAAGAACGAGCCAGGAGCGGACAAATTCATCACCCGCCATCCTTTTCTGTCAAAGCGGCAGCACGGGGCGATCGGGCTCCCAGCAGCAGAGCCTCTGCCATGGGAAGGCAGCACAGCTCCATCACTCTCACCCCACCCCAGCATCTGAGGTCCTGCCTGGGATTTCGTCTGCTTCTTTTTGCTGTGAGGAAAAGAAAAAACACAAGGATTGGCCATCTGCCAAATCCCTCTTCTCCCCCTCCCTTCTGACATTCGGCATCGACCGCTGGAAAGACGATGAAGAGTGCTCTTTGTACACGCAACACGAGACTCCAAACTTGTCTTCTATAAATTAAATCCCAAGAAACCCACTGACATGAAGATTTTTTTGCTTCAGTTATTCCCAGCTCGAGGCTTCTCTGGCCTTCCTAATGATTTCTTACCTCTCATGTGTATTGCACTTAAACTCGGTCACTTTTTTTTGCCTGCCCTGTGTTTGTAAGATTCCCCCAGAGCTTCAGGCCAGCAACACACACAGCAGCACATCCTTCACCCCCTGTGTGGCCAGGCCATAGGTCTTTCTGCCTGATCTTCCTGGGGACTTGCAACTTTTCCGTCTCCTTGTTCAGAGGAGACATTTTACAGGATAAGTATGTTCATCTTATTAGCACCAAACCCTATGCATTATGTGAGTCCTGACATCAAATAGTTTCTAGCAGGGAGAATGGGAACAGACAAGCTTCCAAAAATGTTTGGGGTTATACAGGAGAAGGTGGCATTTAAAAGGGAGCTTGCTCTTTTCTTCCTCAGTCCATACCTTATTGTGTGATGGAGTCTTAGGCTGATTAAAAAGCTGGATTTAACATACAGCTGGTGTCACTTGGTGTCAGTCTGTGATTTTTCAAGGAGATTTTTGCATCACTTACGCTCACTGTGTACTTTACTTTCTCTCCAAGACAAAAAGGCCAATACTTAATGACCTGGCTGTGAAGTTTCCCCAGGAAGGCATCAGCATCTGCAGCTGCAAGTGTGTCTGCTGCCAGATTTTGACTGGTTTAATGTTTCCTTTCTAGCACCCAGATCATGTACCTGGACAAAGAGTGAATGCCGAAGTTGATGCGGGTTTGGGGGTGTGCTGTTATTCAAATTGTAGCCTCCGGACCCAAAGTAATGTAACTGCTGAATTATTTCACCCTTCCCTTCTACACACATGCACACGGACGCACACGGATGAAGTTGGGGTCGTGCAAAGGAGGAAGAAGGAGGGAATGTGTGAAGCAATTTGGCATTTTTGACAATGCAGTGCTAGCAGCTAGTGTGTATGACTGTTTTACTCTCAGCAGCTTTGATCCTTCTTTTCATAGCTCCAGTGCATTCTGTACAGTGGGAACTGAAAATGGTATGGTTACCTTGGTTTGCAATACAGAGAAGTGAAAAAAAATGGGTATTCAGCCTTATCTTCTCTGTGGGGCAGTAAGTTCAAAGCATGAAACGGAGAAAAGAAAGCAGCTTTGTAATATTTCAAGAGTTTCCTTCAGAGGATATAATTTGTCTCTAAAATTTTCTCTCTTAGTAAAAATGCTCCTAAATTAATATTAGTTTTATTATCTTCTATTATCCAGACACTCTGTAGAGACATTTTCGTAGCAAATTTGTATTCCAGTTTGTCTGTCCACAAGTTGTCAGGGAAGATATTAAGCACTTCCATCTCCAGTACACATGATGCACTTTCTAGTCTGCTTTATTGGACTCTGAACAAATATTAATTGAGGTTTGGGGGAGGGTTTCTCATCTGAGTGCTGGAAATTTTTGAAAAAGCTGAGTCAAGAACAGTAATCTATGAAATGTGAAATAAATCAAAGTATGAGAAGTTGCAAAGCTATTACTTAAAAAAATTATTGCAGTCCAGGTCAGTTTAGCAAAATCCCTTTATCTAAAATGCAGTTGTTCTTTTAGATTCAGTGTTTTGATTTGCATAGCTATAATTGTCTGACTGTCATCTATAGAAATCTGCAAAGAGTAATAATTATTTATGATGATTTGAGAAATGCATATGCTTGGACTGTCAAGTATGAAAAATTACTAGCTCCCCTTTACTCTCTAATGCTGAATGTTTTTAAGAAAACAATCCAGAATTTGGCATGTAGAATATATATACACCAAGTAGGGTAGTTATGGATGCAAATTGTAAAAGCCAAGTATTAAAATAGTCTAAAGTATGTTTGTAACTTCAAGGCTGTCCATCAAGGTTGCAAGAATCTTATTCACGCTTTTTATGTGAAAACAGGATTGGAAACCTGCTGGCATGTAACCTCATGCTCAAAAAAAAACCCTTAAGCATTTGGGAAAATATAAATAATACCAAGAAACATTTTATATATTGAATAACAAACACCACCTGGAAGTTGGATGGTGTGGTTGATGGGCTAGGGGAAGGAGAGCTGATAATACCTGAGAGATTTTAGTCAACTGAAATACTAGTCTCTCTCCATGTCACGTAACTAGGACTGTTAGTGCCACCTATAGTTAGTCTGTCTGACACTTTGCACTTTAAGACCTTGTTTTTGGTGGATTATGAGACTGCTGCACACACCTTCTAAAGAAACACTATTAAGAAGAATTTGGTGGAGATGAGCTCTGGTTTATGCTAAGCTTAACAGTGCAACTGGATAGACCCAACTGGGTGTTCAGCAGCGATGCACCTGATTTTCATTGATAGCTGCTTGGACCACAGAGAAGGGGAACGCCGCGGCAGCTTGCATAGTTCTAGCATAGAACAGAAACCAAACCTCCAAACACAAGCGTAAATAAAGGATTGAAGGCAAAGTCTTCGTTAACGCAAAACTGAAGACAAAAAGCAGTTTAGCAGGGCATGGGACTGCAGACCCCATTCACAATATTAATCCTCCTTATTCCACTCTAATTTGGATGATTTTACCCTTTAGTCTGCCATGCCCAATGTCGTGTTAGCACTCCCAACATAGGCTGGTTGTGAGCCTGGTTACAGTAACGTGCAGAACTAGCAGCAGCCGCAGGCAGTGCAATAGAAATAAATAAAACGTTACCTTATAAGTGTGGGGGATACTTCTTTGCACGCTAATTTTTTAATTTACTTAATGTTTTTTCTGAGTGACACTTAGGTATTTCCATCCTTCTATTTAAAAAAGTGCTTTCAGTGCAGGTACCCATGAATTGGATTGATCTCTGCTCTTAGTTTCCAGCACACTACTATATTAAAAAAAAAAAATTAAAAAAATTTTAAAATGTCATGTCTTTAAATCTGAACTTGCTGCTTGGCCATCAAGCTTGGAAAGGCCCTCAAAGATTATTTTATCCTGCTGTGCCTAAGTAACCAGAGGAAAATACCTCCCATGTCATTACTGTGGTTTACCTTGAATAACCTTTGCATGTGGTGGGTTGATGATTGTCAGTTGGTCAGCATATCTCTTTCTGGTCAATGTGTTCTGTGGTGCACTACACTCAAAGCCCTCCCACCCCCCTGCTACACCGTACAGAAGACATCCACGTCAGCAGAGTGTACTGGACTTAGCTTCTCTCTCTCATTTTTAGTTTGGAACTGATGGAGATGAGAAGCTTCTGGGATCAGAGTGTCCCCAGACTGCTTTTTTTTTTTGGCCTTCTTTTAAACGCCGCAGAGCTTGGGAGTCTCCTGCTGCTCATGTTGCCTCTCTGTTCAACTCGGTTGCTGCATCAGAAAAGGAAGAAAAACTTTGATCTTGACATGCCCTTCTTCTCTGTTCCCCTTCACAACTTCTGCAGGAAAAAAGACCCGTCATCAGGTGCATCTATGGTGTTGTCAGTCCTTTGAGGGAAGAATGGATGTTTTAGTCAGATGTCTTCCCAAAAACTTTAATGCTTAGCTGAAGTCCAAGTTGAACTGTCAGAGGACAGACTGGTTTTATCAGTGTCCCGATGCTGCTTTCAGGGTAACCTGCACACACACTTCAAAGGGCCCTCTCCCAAAATGGGGTGGATTTAGGCCATCACTTATTGTGGCTTCTTGAACTGAGGGATTGGCGGGCACCTCTGGTAATGACCATAGATGCAGCAATCGGTGACCAGGCAGCAGCTGCGCTCTCACAACTCTGCTGTAGCCACATCTATAACAGCTCTGGGGGAAGACCGTCCGTGGCCCTAACTGTGTCACTTGCCCTTCACCATCCATGGGTTTAAAGATACCTGTCCCTTGGATCTTCTCTCTCTGGCTGCTTAAATCTGTAGGGTGTACTTTCCTTGTTAGTTGTGAGCAAATTTTCACTGGCCAAGAGGACCTCTGGTTTAAATGAATGCGGTTCCAGTCTCGTGTAATCTTACTCTTTTCCCAGTTCCCCTCACCAGCTTCAGAAGTGAAATTATTATGTATGTAGCTTAAAAGCCCTGCCAGTAACTTAAAATGAGGAGGAACCATATTAACGTTGGATAGCTCAGTGTTAATATATAATTTCAAAACATCAAATTGAAAAACTCTGTTATGATTACCTCACATGGTGCCATAGGCTCTGGGGACCATGGAGCATGTCCTCTATGGTTTGCAGCATACAAGGAAGAGTTTGATGGTTCTGCAGGAGCTCCGTTAAAGGCTCTTCGGTGCCTTACCTGACTTTTCACAAGTGCAGTGCAAGTGTGGCTTTCATATCGCCCACTCCTTCAGGCGAGAGGGCTCTTACCATTAAACCTCAGGGAGAGCCTGCGCGACTCTTTGCTTCTCTGGGGGAAGCAGGTAGGTCAGCTCTTCCAGGGTGCATCGGGTGGGTTAGCTGCGGGAGAAAATGGGTTTTGATACAGTTGGCGTTGTTCTAGGACAGTCACTAAAATGGCCTTTTTTTTCAGTAAGCTGAAATCAATAGGCAAAAAAAACCCCAAAAGGAAGTAGAACTTTCAAAACTGTGTTTCCTACATGGTCCTTCAGCCATCAACCATACCAAATGGTACTGTAATTTAGGAGAACAGGGTAATACCCTGTTAGTGTTACCTTGGTATTTAATATGTGTTCTGTGTGCCACCAGACAGGCCAAAGCACATGTAGAGCTGACCCTGGGGTGTTGATATATACTTAGTAAATGTAGCTGACCAAACTTGTATTTCTTCCATGTTAAAAAGAGTAGGAGACAAATACCACTTCAAAATGCACAAGTATCATCTTTTAAGTGAATTTAATGTAGTACAATCTCATTTGCAATTACAAATACTAAGGCTGCCTTTTTCGCCTTACTCCAAATGCCTGAAAATCTCATTAATGTTAATGTACGGGGAAGAAGTGCTTAGCCTATTGATGTAGGAATGAAATCAGGAGCAAAGCAGAGCTCTACAAAGATTCATCTGCAGATTACAGTCTGAAGCAACCATTAGATTATAAAATCTGACCTTCTATCTAATACAGGCTGTAGAATTTCATCCACTTAATTCTGTTTTTATCCCATGAACAGCTCCAGGAAAGCAAGTACAGTGCATTAACATATTGTAATGTAGCAATATATTTGGGCATTTCTTTTTTTTTTTACCCTAAAACCAGAGGCAAACAGCAGTACTGTGCTATATGATACTGATGAAAATCTGCAGCAGAGATTTCAGCATTTTGTCTGTCTGCAGAGGAGAATTTGTATGTCTGTGTGTTTGCGTAGGATTTTGTTTAGTTCTTTGAAAATTATTCACTGGTAACTCTAACCGGTATACAGCTGACCATTAGTTCTGTTTCTCTCTGAGGACAGCATAAGTTGAAATAAGGATTTAATTTTATTTTTTTTTAACAGAAAAAGTAATTTTCTTCAAAAATCTGTGTGGTCTTTGACAACTGCTTTCTAACATCTTATTTTGGAAACTCCCTGCCAGTCAGTTTTCTTAGGAAACATGAAGCACTTTCACATCTGGCTTCTCATCTCGTTGACTATAACACAAATCTGCCCTTGAAGTGCACCTGGGAGGTATTCAGGGGGATACCACACACGCACAAAAGATGAGCCAAGCTGTCTAAAGGAGCTGCACTGGGCTATTGCATGTTTTAACCATTAGCCAACATTTTACTGAATAAAGGGGCTAAAGAGGTGAGATGAGGAAGGTATTAAGGAATTCAGAGGAGAAGTGCTGGGTGGCACTGAACAAAATACAAGGTCCCAAGCTTGGCAGAAGAATACTGTCCTGAAGGAAAAATTCTCCTGCCCAAGTTTGAGGTGCACCAGCCCCTTGGTGTTGCCCATCCCACGAGATCATTCCTCTGCAACCCCCCGCAGCTCAGAGGGAAGGAGAGTCTCTGCTGTTCACATGTTGCAAAAACTTTTGCTGCCACTTGGGTGGGTGAAACCTGGGCTCTGAGGGCTTGTCTGTAACAATGCAATTTCTGTTTCCTTTCCCTCCAAAGTTCAGAAATCCTACAACTGGCTTGGTCCCGTCTTGGGTTTTGGTTTGACTTTTGCCTCTAAAGTGCATTTGGATCCTGTTCTTTGAGGGTTTTTTAATATGAGTTATGGCTAACTAGTACTGAAAGCAGAGATTTGACCCATGACTGCAGGATCTGTAGGTTCAGTATGAACCCCCAAGCTGGGGCAAAACCATTTGCCGAGGGAGTTATACTGATGAGGAAGAAGACCCCTATAACCAAAGGCACCTCCATAGCAGATATATACTACATTGCCTCAACTGTTTCATTGCAGTGACCTGTGATTTATGTTAACCTGACTAGAAGGTACCAGATAAACCCTTTTGAAAAACTGAGCGTACAAGAATGAATCTCAGACCTCCTCATGTATCAAATAGGAAGGTCAATACTTGCCTTAATACTTGGCTTTGAGGCTAAACTAATTATGGAGCATAAGACTCTGAAATCCACAGGTAAGTGGTGTTAAGTAAATGTAAATAACATTATCAAAACCTTCCCCCTGTTGCTTTGATGCAATTTATTCAGAATATGTAAAAAGGCATTTGTAGCAGTGAGGCTGGGGCTGCACAGCAAAACAGCATGCCATGCAGAGACACCTCAGGTGGCTCTGAATAACCAAACACAGGAGCCCTGCGTTGACACGGTCCTTTGCTTGGGCTAATATTCCCCGTTGCCCAGGCGAGCTCATTACCTACCTTAGCAGAAGCTCTTGCTGTTGTCGCTGGACACAGTCTGGGCAGGAGGTGGCTGGTGGCGAGACAGGGGCCATCTCTGCGCAACTGCCATGTGGGTCCCCCCAAGACAGATTACAATCTCTCCAAAGCATCCAGTAGCAGTAATAGGAGAAAGTTAGGGCACTATTAAAAAAATAGTGAAGGGCTATGGATGAACGTAGTGCTGTGTTAGAAGGCCACGCAATCTTTCCTTCTCTGTCAATATGGCCTTAGTAGAGAGGCAAATGAATATTCTCCCCGCTCCTCAAGAAATCACGTCTGAGTGAATGTTCCCCTTGGGGAGTAGCAGGAATCTCCAAGAGCTTCTTTTCTTCCGCCAAAGTCATAACCAAGAAACAAGCCACAATTATTAAATTCTCTAGCATAAAAGGCATCAGCAACAAGAGCGCATACTATTTCCATTTTGACAAATTTTCCAACTCTGGTGTCTTCCTACTCCATCTCAGCAGCAAAAGGTCAGACAGGGTCCAGCACTGCTGTAGCTGTGGGATGGACTGCAGAGTGGAGGGGAGATCTGTTTTCCAGGACTAAGAAAAGCAGTGACCACATCTCAGGATGGGGGTGCTGTAATACACTTGCCACCAAACTGGGCCAGTGCTCATGCTCCTTTGTATTAGCTTCAGAGCAAAGCCCTGGGCACTTTGTGAACAGCATTTAGGCAGCACGTATCAAGTTTGGAGACAAAAAGAGTTTATTTTCTAGCATAGGAACAGTTTTAATCAGCCATATACTGAACTGTTCTATACAGGCAGTAATCTACTTTTCTTTGAATTGTATAATAAGCAAAAAGGCAGTAAGAGAGAGTTTCCCAGCCTCTTGACTTACTGGTGCCTGTGCTTTCTTTGCAGTTGTCCAACACAGCAATCCTTCATCAAATTAGACGAGACCAGGTGACAGACACATGCCGAGCAAACAGTGTATCTAGCAGGAAGCGCCGCGTGCTGACGCCCAATGATCTCAAACACCTGGTTGTGGATGAAGATCATGAAATGATCTATTGTTATGTTCCCAAAGTGGCCTGCACAAACTGGAAGAGAGTCATGATGGTTTTGACGGGAAGAGGCAAGTACAGCGATCCAATGGAAATCCCAGCCAATGAAGCCCATGTGTCATCGAACCTGAAGACCCTCAACCAGTACAGTATCCCAGAGATCAATCACCGCTTGAAAAACTACATGAAGTTCCTCTTCGTTCGTGAGCCTTTTGAGAGACTGGTGTCAGCCTACAGGAACAAGTTCACCCAGAAGTACAACACTTCCTTCCACAAGCGATACGGCACCAAAATCGTGAGGCGCCAGAGGAAAAACGCGACCCAGGAAGCTCTGCGTAAAGGCGATGATGTGAAATTTGAAGAGTTTGTGGCGTACCTCATCGACCCGCACACCCAAAGAGAAGAGCCCTTCAACGAGCACTGGCAGACTGTGTACTCCCTCTGCCACCCTTGCCACATCCACTACGACCTCATAGGAAAATACGAAACACTCGAAGAGGATTCCAATTATGTTCTCCAACTGGCAGGAGTAGGCAACTACCTGAAGTTCCCCACCTATGCAAAGTCTACGAGAACTACTGATGAAATGACCACAGAGTTCTTCCAGAACATCAGCTCCGAGCACCAAACGCAGCTGTATGAAGTCTACAAACTTGATTTTTTAATGTTCAATTACTCAGTGCCAAGCTACCTGAAATTGGAATGAGGGATGGGTTGGGGGGAGAGAGGGGAGAGAAAGCCTGTTTTATTTAAGATTTTTATTTGTCATAATAAATATGGAGAATGGGTTATTTTGTAAATTAATATTTTCTTTTTTTGAATGATGCTGCGAGCAGCACAGTCAAAATTATTTAAATCAACTGTAAGAAAGGACAGCTCTCTTTGCAGGGTAACAGAATTGTGATGATCTAGCTGTAGAAATGAATAATACTGCTACACTGTTTAAAAAAATGTTAATTGTGTTCTGGTGAATTTCATTGATCTTGCATTCCTCCAATTCTAATTAATGTTATTTATACTTATTTAAAACATGGTCTCTTAGGTGTCACTTCAGCAGCAGAGATAAGGTAACATTTGGACAAAAGGAGTCTGGTTTTGTGCTTTCCTGAGTTGAGCTTGTCTCTGGGTAGTAATATTCTTCCATTAGCCATTGATGCCGGTAAATACGGGAATGGTTCTCGATACCACACGCTTTGAGAAGAGTGGTGGAAATAATTTCTTCAGAGAGTGATGTTGCAGTCAAGCATACTAAAAAAAAAAAATCTCTCTAGCCCCGAAAAGAAAAACAGATTTTTATAGGTTCCTGATATCTAAAACCCACGACTGAAAGAAGTGTGAATGTATTTCTTGGGAAGAGAAACCTTGAACTTTCTCTAAGTCTGCACTTAATGAGTTTATCAAGAATAAGACCTGTCCCATTACCTCTTAATTTGAAACCTACCAGCCCAAACAAATGCAGGTTTGCCGATGGTCCATCAGAAAAAATCAGCATTTTGAAAGTGACTGTAGAGATTTTTGAATCCCCAAAGCAATTGGCATTGACTTAATTCATAGCCAGGATGAGGCTGGGGGGAGCTCCGTCCTCTGCAAGTCATGCCTCCCTAACTGATCTTACGGTGGACAACCAGAATTGTCTCAAAAGACACCACTTATGATACATTGCTATAAAGGACGTGGGCATGTCGTTTGAAAAGTCAGAAAGTCATCTTCATGTTGCTCTCTAAGCATGGGAGGCAATAAAAAAGGTCTCATCTTCCTACATGCTGGTTTCATGGCTTTTTCCTAGGGGGAAGAGGGAGTCTTCTTTTTTCAGTTGATGCCTAAATACTGTTGACAGGGATGTTTCTAAGTTCCAGTGGGTTAGTATTTCATCTGAATCAGCTCTAGTGTGAGACCATGACCTTTTTACTTAAGTTGAATAGCTCGGTAGTGGTTGTTTTGTGTGTAACAGCTTGGTGGGATGGCAGGATGTACCAGGCGTAGCTTACCGAGCAATTGTTTTGGGCAAGCAAGTAGTAATCTATTCATGGCAAATAAATGATGTTAAATGGGATTTCAGTGTGACTCTATTAGCAAGCTGGTGTGCAGAAGTACAGACTTCTCCAAATGTTTGCTTTAATTTGATGCAGGTGAGGTGTATGGCCACGCGGGCGGCAGGTGCCTGCTGGGAATGGTCTGTAGCCACCCCGAGGTCTCCCATCCTGGGGCGGCCGCGCCGGCAGCCGGCTGATGGGCAAGAGGAGGCAGCGGCTTAAAGTGGGAACCTAAAATCTATTTTAAAGATGATTGACGGTTAAAATGGGGTTTTAACTTGCCTGCCTGTCAATCTTATGATCAACCCAAACCCTTCCAAAAATTAGTGAAGATTTAAATAAACTCAGCTGAAGGCAGAGATGTTTTAACAGTATCAGAACCAGATCCTGAAAATGTTGTATTGTACAGTAGCTGATAATATCCACTGAATTACATTAGTCTCCAGGACACATATGTGGTTAAAGAAGAAAAATAGTTTCCATTTCATCTTCTTTTATGAAAATAAGTCGCTGAATAAATCTCAGTGAAGAACAAATTAACATAACAAACAGCAGCTGAAGTCCTTTCACAATTGGATTTGGTCTTAGCCAGGATTCCAGTCATTATTTTTTTTTTTATCATACTCTACAAATAAATCTCTCATCCATTCTGGAACAGCCACAGTTTTCATAACCCAGGTCCTATTTATAATCTGGAGCACTCGCCCTGTGGCTAGCGAAGAGCTGGCTGGCTGCGCCTGACAGCTCTGAATTCCTGAGCGGTTGCGGATCGCTGGCTGCTGGTTTATTTGAAAGCAGTTTTGTCTCATTTAGAGTATGCGGAGCTGTTGCAAGTGCCTATAACAGTGTGCCCTGGCTTTCTTCTGTTCGTAGTTCAATGGTTATATGTTTGTTAAAAGAAAAATCTCTCTGAGAGTAGATTCCCCCTCTCCCCCCTAATATTTCCTGCAAGCTATTTGTGTGCTTGTTTGGTCTTGTATCCGACAGCGCTCATATTTTGGTCCAATTTTCTCTTCAGTTAGCTGTTAATCCCTCCAACAGAATGTGATTTGAATTTTTTCATTTAAGAAAAAAGTTGCTTCAGAAGGTAAATATTCTAAAAATGGGCTGTAGTTCCCCCTTTCTTTTCGTACTTTTCTCTGGCATCACCACATTTTTATCTGTTCTGAAATACTCTCTTTAGTTTCACTGCTTTGGAGACACAAAAACCCTATTTGACAGCTATGACAGAAAAGCTTTAGGTGAAAAACATGTTCAGATCTGAGGGGTGGGCACTGCTCAAGCCGGGATTTTTAGCAGCAGCTTTGGGTTTGATTACCCCAATTGTGCCTCCTTGCAGAGGGCTGCCCTACGGGCAGATGCTCAGTACTGAGATGGCTTTTATGTGGACTTAATTAGGTACCTAAAAGTCACTTGTTTTTTAAAAACCTTGATCCCAATCTACTACAAACTGTCCATTTAGTGTGTTACATCTATTTTGGAGTGCTGTGAATGGGCTGTAGATCCATGTTTAAAATTAACAGCTACCTGCTGGACATGATCGTGTCCTGCGCGGTGAGCCCGAAGCCCTCACCAGGTCAGAGGAGGACCAGAAATGTTAAGGAATAGCCTTTTTTTTTGGTCTACTGGGTGTGTTTTGACTGAGCCAAAAAAGTATGTCTTTCCACTGCAGCCACACAGGAGGATGTTCAGGGTCATTCCTCCTTACCTCAGTGCCTGGGCAGCCAAGGAACTGGGTTGGTTTTACCCCATCCTCACTGGGTTTCCCAGCCGGAGAAGAAGAGGGCCTGGTCTGCTCCCGAGCTCTGCCTCCCTCCCAGGGTCATTTCTGCTGTGGCCGCAGCTGGTCCTGGGAGACAGAAAGGCAAAACTGCAGCCACGGCAAAATGCAGAGTACAGATGTGCCCCTGGGGCCACCCGGGGAGCTGCTGTTTTAGATGTGTGTTAGTTGTGGTCGAGCATGGCTGAGCGCAGAGAGGACCCAGCAGGGACGGTTCTGCTCCCCACCTCTGTCCCCAGCCCCCTCAAAGCTGCTGGGCTTGAGGAGCAGTGATCCCCACCTCTGAGCAGCGGGTGCCTCCTCATCATTTGGCAGGACCAGCACTAAGCCCAGCAGCACCTGCAGCTTCTTACCCGGCACGGTACCCACAGCCGGGGGTTCGTTCCCCCCAGATGGCCCCCAGCTCCTTAACCTGGAGCTCAGGCTGGATTGGGCCCATCTGAACATGGTGGTGACTCCTGGGCGGTGGAAGGTACCTCCAAACCTGACTTGGTCCATGCTTCAGCCTCCTCATAAGCCATGTCCATTATCACAGAAACGTGCAAACTGCCTGAGCCACGCACTGTGTAAGACAAGTGAAATAAATAATCCACAAGCAGAAGTGCTTTTAGAAGTAATTTGACCCCAGATGTTTTAGGGTTTCACTGTAGTCTGCTGCACTTTTCAGGTACAAAAAGGGACTGTCCTTACTATTACTCTTGTTGCAGAGAGTGTTATTTTCTTACATGCATGCACAATACAATGTGTACGAATAATTTAACATCGATGTGGGGTTGGATTTTTTTTTTTTTTTAAACCTATTTGTATGCAGTAGAAGGCTTGTTGTAGAAAAGTATCTCCTCATACCTAAATATACTGTTAATAAAGAAAAAAAGCTAAATTATACATTGCCAACACAAGTGTGAACTGCTCATGAATCTTTCCTTAAAAAAGCCATTCAAGCCTGATTATTTTTCTAAGTAACTTCAATTAAATTGAAGAAAGAAAGTTCCTCTCTGTGTGCTTTATTTCTAGGTCATGCTTTCAGGGTGGATTTTTCAGGGTGGGATTTTTGTTTGCATAGCTTTGCTTTTTCACAAGGGTTATTGTGGCAGGACAAGCAGAAGACTCAAAATTATCTACTGCTATGGAGCAGGAAAGCTGAAGTCGTCTTAACATCCCCCTTGCTCCCTTCCTTCTAAAGTTTCCAGCCAGCAAGGATGAGAGCTGTCAAATTAAGACATCATCTCACCTCAAGCAAGGGTGTTTTAGAGTCCATCAGATGACATAAACTCCAGCTATCTGATGAGCTTTAGGCCACATGCTTGCCCACCTTCATGTGAATTTGCTAACAATAGCTTTGAGTTAAACATTTCCAGCAGTCCCCAAACCTGTGTGCTCTCATCCGTGGTTTTCACTGAGATCACATCTAACCCCAAAGCAGAAACTTCTACCTGGGCTTTGAAGACAAACTTGGTGAGGAAATCAGCATCATAAGTTACACTTAGGAAAAGCATACATGTAGGCAATAACTGCTCACTGTCTGTTGATGTGACTGTGTTGTTGGAAGGGACCGTGGAGGTCAGCTGGGCCAACCTACGGTCACGAAGGGTCACCAAGACGATGTTGACCATGATTTTTACTAGCCAAGGCTTCAATACCTCTGGGGGTGGAGGGCTCAGAGCCTTGCTGGGCGACCTGTTCCAGTGCCATACTACCCACCCGGCAGAGACTTTTTTTCCCTAGTGGCCACTTTGAGACTCCCACCCTTTGCGTCCATCACTGCTGGAAGAAGAGTTTGGATTCGCTTTCTTTGTGAGTCTGCTTCAAATAATTGTAGACTGTTATCAGAGTCCTAGTTAGCCACACCATCACCAGACTAAATAAGGCCAAATCCCTCAACATCTCCTTGTAGGTGATACGCTTTAGGTCACTGAACATCTTGGTATTGCATCACTGTAACCTCTCCAGCATCTTAGCATCCCTCTTGAATTGGGTATCCCCAACAGTGGATGCCCTATTCTGGTGCAGCACTGCCAGTGGCAAACAGACCATTTGATCTGCCAACCCCACTCCTCACAAGGCAAACATTATTTACAATGAGAGCAGAGACAAACAGAAAATAGGAAATCTGCTGGGTAGGTGTCATAGCACATGGTGGGACACTGGCTATCTTTAGAGCCCAAGCCCGTTCCCACCTCAAATGCCCCAGCACCCTGCACTCCCTCATTAATAGGCAGAAGTGCAGCGTAGCTTCCCAAAATCACAGCCTGGGTGTGCAGTATTAAGACAACAACCTTCACATTTCAAAACATCGGTGATTTGTTTCCTCTACAATCTCGATCAGAGAGGAGATAATCAAGAAGGTCTCGAGAAGGACTCGATCTAAGTGAGCGATTAGCCTGGCTTCGGCCACGGTGCTGATGGCTCTGCCTCCCTCGGCGGCTTGGCAGAGCACGGATTACACAGGCTTCAACATGAAGCCATCCTGTCCTGTCAGTACGTGGGTCTAAGGAAGCCACTACACCGCCCTGAGCAAGTCCATCAGCTTCGAGAAGTCTGCAGTCACAAAGATGAAGTGTGGTGTCACACAGAAATGAGGGCCGGGAGGAGGCCCCGGCTGTGTGGGGGCAGGTGGGGCAGGGCACACCGGGGGGCTCGGCCCAGGCAGAGCTCAGCTACAGAGGGGGGAGCGGGGGGGCTTTAGAAAGTTGAAATCACACGCACACAATAATGGAAACTTCCATTTTTGGGGTAAGAAATGGCCTCTCTGCACAGCTTTTGGGTGATTACCTTCATTGCTACGATAATAAAGAGCCCGATCCCTGATACTGCCACAGAGACTGGCAGAATTGCTCCAGTGGAAGGAAGCATGAGGATTTGTCTTTTTGGCAAGCCTCAATTTTTCCATTAAATAATTAAAAATTAACGAAATCCCTTCCCATTGGAACCCAGCATATGGCTCATACAGCTTCTGCCCCACAGCTGCCCCCCGATACGGACCACCGGCACACAGGAGAGCTAGTTGCAGCAGGGCTGTGTGCGGCAGCCCCGGGCCCGGGGGAGATGACTGTGGGGCACTGGGGTTGTGACGAACCAGCGGGATCCTGCACGGCTGAGGTGTGCTCTTGCCCAAGCAAGTGACAAGATTGTGCAAATAAGTGCATCATCAGCGGAGATGATGCAAAGTTTGAAGAAAGCCAGTTTCTGTGGTCATAAAGTGCTCTCTGTGCAGGCACGTGCTCCATCAACACTTCCTATCGTTTGTTTGGATGAAAATAAATTTCATTTAATTCTACTGTAATTACAAAAGAAATTTAAAAATTCAGGAAACTGGGAGGAAGAGAGAAAAAAAATTAAACAAATGCAGCCCGCAACAGAGTGGAAACTAGAGCGTATGCTTCCTGACCAGCAGCGTCGTGCTTTTGCGCTGTGTTACACATCATCATGTACGAGAGCCCTGATGCCACACAAAAATATCTTGCTTTTGCACTTGCACTTACAACTTTGCCAAAGGCTGAAAATTTTGAAAAACTAGAGTCTGGTTGTATTCCTCAGTGCACTAAAGGACAACATATCCAAAAGCCACCTCCCAAAATTGCATGCAAATCAGTTTTTAAAAAAATCTGTGTTAAAAGATTAAAAAAAAAAAAATCAACTTTATTTTCCCTGTTCACATGATGAACAGCAGACCTTTTCCCCGGTTTCTTGAAATCTCACCGTACTGGAGTGCTCAAGCCTCCGGACTATGAGATTCAACTCATTGTCAATAAATGGCTTCTGCTGGCTGAGTCAGAGGCATTTAGGACAGAGAATAGTGACTTATGCATGGAGAAAAAAAATGTAGAAGATATTTTTGTTCATTTATACATTGTTAAAAATATATTTTGCCAATATTTTAAGAATGTTAACTGACCTTGACATTGAAATTGATTCCTCTGTCCCTATTTTTTTAGTTAGATGCAGACCTAAGATACCATTTCTTCAAGTGTTTAGCAGTATACATCCTATCACTCTGCAACAAATGGACAGATTATGTTGGAAAACAAGACATAGCATTTCAAGTAAAATTACGTGGGTTTGAAAATCTCATTTCAGTCAGAGTTTTTAATTAAAAAACAAACAACCAGCAAAGCTGTTTTCCTCAGTAAGAGAAAAATCAATCCAAAGTTTATGCCCTCATTTCTATTTTTTTACTAATACATAAAGCTGTCAGGGTAACACAGAGCTGACTAATAACAGTTAAGCCATTAGGCTTTGGCTTATTCTAAAATCTAGAATTATACTGTGGCAACTCATGACTTTTTAGCTAGCAAGAGGTCTCCGTGCTGTCAGCAGGTATTTGCAGCTCTACATCAAGTCAAAACCTGCAACCCACAACAGGCCCCAATTTCCTGTAAAAGCTTTTGCAAAGACAGAGTTTAGGCATTGCCTAAGCCTTTCTTAGGCTCAATTTAGTCGGTCTTGCCTTAGTAGATAACTATTCTAGTTTAGTTCCATGTCTAAAGTAGAGGTGTTGGGTTTTGGGTTTTTTTAAGCAATTGTTTGCTTTATTAATGCAATCTATCCCTGCATATATTTTTTTTACCATTTTTTGAACTCAAAAGAGTTGGATGTAGAAAAAAAGGTCAAACCAGAGCAAGCAGCCATGCTGTGGAGAGGCAAGCGCTGTTTGCAGAGGTGTCCAGGTAAATGCTGAGACAACCATTCAAGAAAATCGAAATATTTTCCCTCCTGGTATTATAGCTATACATGATTTATTAAGAAATTTGCCTTCAGTTATATGGAAAGACATAACAGTTCAGCTATTTTGTATTAATTTTACAATGTACTTTGCTATTTTATCATAAAAATGTTGTTGCTGTGTGTGCAATACGATTTTACGTGCAGTATTTATCATTCCTACAGCAGAGGCTTTTAGAGCTTTCCTTTTTCACTTAGGAAAATGTCAAAAATTAAATCCACAATTATTTTTTTACAAAAAAAATGCTTGAAGTCAATGGTGCAAAGTTTAGAAGGAGGCACAGCTGAGTGCAGTTCAGGTGAGAAATGAAATCTGTATAGCTATGGAAAAGGAGTGCAAGATGGGAGGAAATGTGAGATGGAAAGTCTCGGTTTGGGAAGTCTCCTTGTGAGATACTGAGAATTAAATTAGAGGAAAGCATTTGAGAACACAGTGAGGTAACTAATTTTGCTTTGCTTATTGTAGTATGTTGCAGGTTACCTGGCAAATCTTTGCCCGGGCTATTGGAAGCTGGTTAAAAACGATAAATAACTCACATATCATGTTAATGAGTATTTCCATGGTGGGAAATGCAGCCAGAGGAGAGTACATAGGCTCCATCCCAGTTCCTAAGCAAGGAAGTTTGCAGTGTCTGGATTTCAATCTTATTTTTTGTGAGTGTAAAGATGTCAGATGGAAAGCATTCAGGTGACGACTTCTGAAATGATTAACTAATTTTAGGTTTTAGACACTTTGTGCTTGGTTTGGAATGGCAGAATCTCCATCTAAAGCCCTTAGGAGCAGTGTGCCCTCCATACCTTAAACCAGGATAAGGCTGCAGTCAGCCTTTTGCTCACAGGTGCTGTCATAGTTCTTGTGATGAGTATTACTGTTACCTCCTCCTTTACTACCAAATTACCATGCAAAGTGAGATTTTGAGTGCGCAGAGATTTCCAGCTGGACACGGAGATGTTAGCTTTCCCTCTAGCAGGAAAATTTCAGTAGATGTATTCAACCAGGTGTGCTCCTGCTTCTGAGTGAAATCACATGCTCAGATTTTTCCTTTGATCAAATAAAATGCCTCAGGGTAATTAGCTGAAGAGATGATGGTGATAGCTAATGGTTTCCTTCTGCATCAGAGACCTTGCTGATGTGATCTGGACACATACCATGATAGAAATTAACTGAATGCAACCGCATGCTCCATTGCCAGATGCTCCCCCCACTTTTCAGAGGCTGTCAGACAGCGGAGAAGCATCCTAAACCTGGGCATCCCACCCCCCTGTCACTCACAGTGCTTCATCTCTTCCAAGTGACCATCGGTCTGCCATACAGAGCAAACGGAGCTCCTTGTATTTCTTGGCCTGAGCTTGAAAATGTTATATGAAGACAATTAAATTTGTAGTGGGTTGATGGCTAAGGATTCCAGGCCCTATCTCCCATTTCACGAGAGGAATTAAATTGGCGTCAGTGCTATAACAAAGCTGGCTCTGCCCTGTGGCTGTTGGCAGCCCCCAGTAGCCCTGAGGCAAGCACACAGACCCATCCTAACTCCGCAGGCAAACTGGGCTCGTTACTGACCTCGCACAGCTGCACTTGGCACCGTAGCCCTCCTACTCCTGATCCTGAGGGCTCCTGTCGGAAAAGGGACTCCAGATTATCTAGGGGCTTTCAGAGGCTGCCTGCAAACAAGAGACGGCTGCCCTCAGAGGGTGCATGGATCTCGCCTAGTCCACAGAGCTGTAAGCCATCCCTCCTAAAAGCAGGAGAAATGGAGGAAAAAAAAAAAAAAAATCCCCTCTTGTGTGTGGCAGGAACTTTCTATGTAGGTATGAACGGGACTAAATGGATTACAAGACTTACCTAGCAGGAGATTTGATCATGAACATATGTGAGGGACACACACAACCATGACAGGGTGGAGGTATCAGGATATCTGCAGGTATGCTGTGGCTCTGAAAAAAATCAGATGACTAAAAATGAGCTTACACTGAACACCTCAGTTCCATAATGTGCCAGAAAACTAGGTGCAGTGTTGTTAGGGTTGAATGAGAACCAACAATCAGAAAGGTGAACTTAGTTTTGCCTCATGAATGTATGTTGTGGGAGGGTTCCTATGGTAATAGGACACATTTCTGCTTCCTGTAATGAGTGCTAAAAATGTTCAGGTTTGTTTCTCTTAGTGCCAGTCTGGAAACTATATGTATTCCAGAGGTATGTATGCATTAATCAGCACTTTAAGTGCCGCTTTTGTATCTATTAAACATTTATGCAATGCAATAATATCAAGTCAGAAGGCCTTTAAAATATTTACAGGTCTTAATGAATGTTTAAAATGCAATTTTTGGAGCAAACAGCAGAACTGGACTTCCTTTGAACTGATGGACATTTCTGCATCTTCCTGTGTCTCTAGTAAGACGTGAAAACATGGAGAACATGGATTGCAGAGGTATCTGCAAGTTCCCATCCCATATGAAGTCAACAAGGTAAAGGAGAATTGAAGCAGATGGTTGAGACACCTTGCATGGGGCAGAGCGAAGGCCCATGGAGCAGAGGCAGGGGCAGCTCCTATAAAGGAAATACCTTTGGATGGGTTAGAGGAACTGTTGCATGGACAGTTTTTCTTTCCCAATTTTCAGCCAAGGCTTACTATGTACCAGCAACACAGTGGGTGTCTTGGCGACGGCTCTTCCAGCTATAGAGCTGAGGTGAAGAACCCTGCACAGCGAGTACTGCATATTCATCACAGTGCCAATCCTATATAGTGCCATAGTCTGTTTAATGCCAAGACTATATAGTCAAGCTTTGCTCAAAGCAAGGGATTTAGTTCTCTCTCAGGGTTGAACATAGTCATAGCTCGCATCAGTCTCGTGCACAGAGCAGGCAACCAGACATAGTATCTAACAGACGGGTTTCATGCTCTTTGGCATGGTAACCTCACAGTGCTTTAAAAGAGTTTTTTAAAAAATCAGTCAGCTTTCTAATGTGGGAACAGAGCAAAGGCCAGCTGGAAGTGAAACCCAGGAATGAGCACGTCTTTTTGTATCTGAATTCGCAGCATTTTAGGTCTTTCATTTTGCACAAATGACATGTAAGTTTTGTAAGGGTTTTTTTCAAAGGCTTTAACGTCTGCTGTTACAGAGGGGGAGCACAGTTTCCATACAGACATGATAGACTTACATGACCATAGTACTTAGTGGTCTTAATGGATTGGCAGCAATGGCAATGTCAAAGCATTAAGATGAAATGGATGAAACAGAGAGGAGTGATCAGCCACTTTTCATGTGTTAGATAAATACAGAGCTTGCATACATCTCCAAATCATCTACACTTTTGTCCACAGATTCTGATGATCTTGGTACCTCAGCTGATCTCAGTTACCTAATGTGGTCAAGCTTAACGAGCTAACTTCTATTTTGGAAATGCTCCAAACTCCAGAGATACTCTTCTATTTCAAGTGAAGGTTACCATTCATCTCCCTAGAACTAGAATTAATCAGACACGTCTAAATTTTCTGATGTAATGAGTAAAAATTGGTTCAGTCTTCAAAACAATTGAGATGAAGCATGTTCTAATGTTACTCCAGAATCTTGGATACTATAAGAGAATAAAAAAATTGATTGTGTCAGCACTGGGAAAAACACCTGCTTCAAAAACAAACAGGAAAAGAAGGGCTTTGGATGATCTAAAGCTAACCGTAGTATGGGGATTCATATGAAAGCAGTGGATGATTGCTTCCCAAGTATAAAACATGGCTCATAATTTTTGGAAAACCATTTAGAATGTCAAATTTATTAAAATGCTGTTCTACTGTTGACAGCACATGGCAACAACTTCATTAACCCAAACCAGGAGATGCCAGAAGAAATTAGTAAACAGACAAAATCCTTCTTAGATCCTGTTCATAGTAAAACTGGAATGTAAATCTGAGAACTTAGAGATGTTAAATCTTGTGGAACTATTCAGAAGTCAGTTATTCACAAATGTGTCTACCATATAATTCATTCAGGACCCTATTTCACTAGCAAAAAGTAGATTTAAAATTACTCAAGGAAAGAAATTCTTCAACCTCTCAAGACTTTTAGCAACTCTTGAAAAGGAAACAATCTCCCAAAAGAGCAAGTTGAAGAATGCTAACAAAGAAGCAAATTTCAAGTATAGTTTGAACTGACAAATAAAAGCATAAATAGAGCATATGATGAACTATCCTGCATATTAAATGAACAACTAACAGGACTTGAAATCAAATTAAATTTTTAGCTGCAGAGAAAGTAAAGCCCATCCAGCCCTGCCAATGCTGAATGACTAAAGGTACACTGCTGCTTTTGGGTACCCACCCAGAATATGGCAATCTTGTATATTTAGTAAACATGTTGGTTCTTAGCTTTAATCATGAATTATTCATGTTTTGTTAGTACTAGATTCCCTAGAGTATCCATGCATAGCATGTGTGATGATCAAATTTTCACTGAATTTAACAGACTTTCCTTTATGACTATCACAATGAGGCTTTAATGACAAAACACGCCTCTTTACTAGTTCTTCCTCCCCACCTTTATATACAGAAAGCAGATTTTTTTAACTTTGAGTACGTATGGGAAAATGATAATCCAAAAGATAACTGAACAACAGACTGACTTGATTAGGACTGAATTACAGAAAACAATTAAAACAATGTATTGTATCACAGAAAACCTAGCCAAAAATAAAAGAAAAATCCTACTAAGAGATTTCACATTGCTTCCAGTATCTTTAGTACTGTTTTCGAACATCGTCTTAGGCTTTTAAAAGCAGGTTATAATTCAATTACCATATTCTATTGCCATTTTCTGCACCTCTAAAGAGACTATCACCTTTGCAATAGCAATTTTACCATTATAATAATAATAAGGAATTTCAAACACTTCATTTCACACTACTGTTTCCCAAAGTGTATTCTGGGTTATTCTTGAACTTAAGAGAGCTTTTTGTGATGCTCAGAACTGAAGTGAAATAGCAAATCCATTAAAAAGATGATAGGTCTTATTTTGAGTCCTGATTCTGCAAACTATTCTGCATTTATAAAGCCTTAATCCTCATGCTGTTTTTATCTTTGTAGGAGAAAAGTCTAATTTAGTTGGCAAATTGTAAAAAAGAAGTTAAATTCATTTGCTGCTCGCCGGTTTCTCATCAGCATTCTAAAAGCCCCAGTGAAATTAATATATTAAACACAGAAGTGGAAGGGGATATTGCAAATTTAAACATCACAGATTAAAGCAAGATGTACAGTGATGCTATAAAACTCAAAATATTGATCTAAATACGTTAAAAGAAGAATCCTCCCCTGTATCAAACAGCATAATAAAGCTGTGGAACTATCCTGGCTATATAATCACTCTAAAAATAAGCTGGAGTCATTCAGTAACTCACTAGAAAACAAAGGTCATTTCAAAGGATTACACAGAAAAAGAAAATAAAACACCTATTGTATGAAATGCTTCTGACTTCAAATTTTAAAGCTGCATTTAGCTGTAGTTTAACAAATGAGATTGTCCCCTTTCATGCATGCTCATAGAACAACTGAGATGGTCGCAAAATCCTTCAGAATGGCCAATGATACACATTTCACATAACTCGCCCCTACTTCTATTTACCCTAGAGATATTTCTGAAGTAGAGAAAAAAAAGAGTAGACACCAAGAACGGCCAAACAAGAGCACTCCAACAGTTACTCAGCATCAAGTTACAGATAGTAACTCATAAAGGCAAAGCAACTGGAGCTTCTAGCTGGTCTAGCTCATCAGCACAATGAAAACGGTACAAGAAGTTGCAGGAAGAGCTTCAAGACGACCGGCAGCTTCAGTAAGGTGAATGAGCCAATATAAGCAAGAGTTAAATAAAGAAAATACTACATGCAAACACAAAAGCAAATAGATGTGAATCAGTCATAGCCTTAATTAGGCTAGAAATTATAAAGGGAGGTTTGAAAGAATCTTCTAGCAGCTGGAAGGGAGGAAAACACTTAATGAATTTTAATATGAAGAGTGATCATTTTATCTGCAAGATTATAAAATATGGCTGATTCGATAACAAGGGACAGAATAATATCACAGGATGTCCCTTTCAATTGTATGCTTTGAGCAGCACAAAAAGCACACAATTTGTCTCATAATAGAACTTTTGGTAACATTCCTTACCCACACACAGAGTGAAGTAATTGACTATTACTGGGATGCATTTTAAACAATCACGTTGGTGGAATATTGTGGAGCGGTTGACTTGACTAGAGTTAAAAATGGTTTAGGGAGTACAGCTTTTGAGCAGATAATAGATTCTCTGCCATCTAAGCACTCTTTTGTGCCTTCTCCCATATTACGCTCATGGTTGGAATAATACTCCCCCCGAAACTTGGTGGTAAGAGCTTTTTACCTTCGTAACACTAGACAGCAGAGTTAGCAAACTGTATGTTTTTAAAATGCCCCTTCCACATAGGAATCAAACCCCTTTCCACATCATAGATTATTTATTCTTTGCTCTTCCAGATGTCAAGGTTTTCTCTGCGTTATCAGTCATACTTCTTTCCCCACTCAAACTCCTTTTTAACCATATCTTACTCAGAGCATTCTTTATTTTTTCTCACTTCCACCATTCCCCAAAGTATCTCTTTTTCCACCTCTTCCCCAGTTCCTTTCAACACGAGTTATATTTTTCTTCCCTTCCTGAAAAACAAGTTTGGCTATGCCTTTTTATTCTTTTCTCCAAACAACTTCCTTCTGTTTGCTCCTGCCTCTCATAATGAATGCTGTGTGAAAGTTTGCACCTCTTTCTTTCCCACGATGCGGATTTTGCTCTCTCCACCATGCAATGAACCTTCCTCCTCTTGAAGTAACAAATTTTCCCATTGCACTTTTCCATCAGTTATTGTTTCCATGCCCAGATTATTCCAGTCTATCAACATATTTCCCTTTTTCAAATTTCACTGAATTTGTCCCATTTAAATTTCTTCCCCAGTTCCACGATCTAAACTCTCACTCATTTGTCAGCAGACTGTACCAACAGTTGGTGCTTATTTACTGGGAAAATTTAACACACTAAAGATACTGTCATGACTAAATACTACAACACCCTCACGTGTCAGATAGATAAGCACAGATCACAATTATCTCAAGAAATTTTAATTTTTAAGAATCTTGCAATTCATTTCAAAAAGACGTTAAAATCCAGTAACTCTAATGAGAAAAGTGCATGAAATGGCAGCTTAGTTGATTCAGGTGGCAGTTCTATCAGAATAAAAAAATTTGCATCTACATCTGTACCAAAAATAAATAACCATTATTGAAAAAAAAAAAAAAGAAGAGTTATATCTAGTCCATTTTAAACAATTTAATAGGAGTATTTCCCACAATGCTACATACAAGAAACTATTTTAAATAACATTAATACAAACTAAGAAAAGTCAGAGAACCTGAAGTTAGAAAGATTTTATCTTTCTCTCACATAACAAAAGATACATATGATTTATTCAGACAACTATATTATCATAACTGTAAGAAAAAGTTTAAATAAAAGAATTTAAATGAGGGAGCTAAAAGTCAGGCATCCAAATCCACATGTAGGCACTGAATAGCTGGTTTAATTATCAGATTTGCAAACACTTTCAACTTCCATGGAGTTTAAGGTGACTGACACCTATAGAAGTCCCATTAACACTTATCCACATAATTTAATTCATCTGAGTAGGTCCACCAAATTAAAAGGGAGAACTTAAATGCATAAATCACGTGACTAATGTTTACAGGATTACAACATATGCTGATATATGGATTTAGTTGTCTAATTTAAGCCTCAAAATTTAAAATTTTCAATTACAACATTTAAAATGTGAATTGTTTATTTAATTATGCATTTAGGAAGTATGCTATAGGCTTTAAAAACATATGCTGTGAGGAACTCCTACTAGATTTTAAAACAGAGCAATTAGTACCTTTTTTTCAAAGTGGCAACCAGAGTCCTCATTATCAATGTATTATTTGAAATACTGAGGTATACAAATAAGAGAAATCATTCAGAAGCAGTCATTTTCCTTATTGACCATATTACTTCCACAGTCTGAAAGCAGAAATCCTGTTAGCAGAGCTTTCTGCTTAGAAATGGATGACATAGATAGCTCTGGAATTTTAGAAGTTTATGTAACTTCCTAAGTGCCTAAAAAAGAAACATAATCTTTTATACCCCAAGTTTTAATCAGGGAATCAGTATTTACATTTGAATCAACACTTCTAAATACTTCATTAAAATCAGGATACTGGCCATCACAACACCATTAATATCAGTTAGTTAAACATCTTTTCAGTTGCTAAATGAAAATACACTTTCCAACACAAGGAGTTTTAATCATTCACCCATTATTACTGATCACATCAGTGTCACATTATTTGTCTTTACTACGCTCTTGTTCTAATAAATCACAACAGCAAAATAATTAGGTTGGGTTTTTTAGCACAAAGAAAAAGGGCTCAGTCCTGCAGACACTTTTCAAGTGTCTAATTTTATAAATGCTGATGGTCATATTAGTATACCTAAAATAAAGCTTGTAACAAAATGTTTAGACAATTAGGGTTCAAATCACCATAATAGTTATTGATACCAAGTCTGCAACGGTCAGAGAGCTACAGCACTGAAATTGCAAGATAAGAACATATCATCAACTAATCAGGTAATGTCTATGAAACTGAATTCATCTGAGGTCTACTAACTGCTTCTGTGGTAAACTGAAAATATATACCCATTGTGTTCCGGGGAGGGCAAGACAAGGCAAGCCACTGATTGGGTCTTACCCTCTTCTTTGTCACCACTGAATAAGCAATTAGAGATTGTTCTCGTTCACGATACAGGTAAGGAACTGTTCTTTTAAAAGGCCAGATCTTTTAAAAATTTAAAACTTGATAAAGGATTGATCTGCCCTTCATTGTGTCTACTCAGATGTCTTCAACTAGCAGCAATCCACCTTGGTTTCAGAGTAAAGGTCTCAAGTACCCTTCTAGTTCCATCCTGTTTTTTAAAAAACAAACCAAACTAAAATCATTAAGGCTGTTTTATATCTGTGTCAACTTGATTTACTTATACCAAATGGAACAATCACTTTGAGGACCTTCAAGTGAAATGATTGGTCTTGTCAGTATTCCAGGAAAAGTCATTGTATCCATTGGAATAATTAGTCTCCGACATCACCATCTCTGTCACCTATAAGCCACAGAAAATGAAAACCTATAGCTAATAAGGCAGTTCCAAGCAGGTCTCCCAGTGCAGTAAGATAAGGGATAGAAAAACTGTCAGGATCTTTTCCTTTTTTCCAGAAGTGGTGCACCATCCAGTCAGCAATCCATAACAGAGTAAACACCTATGCAACATCAAACAAACAAAATCTGTATTATTATCACATAAGTTACATTGAAAGGAAGTCAACAACCAACATTATTGTCTTCTTAGTACACAGCACTATTGTATGCAACTGCTTTTGAAAAATATAAATAATTAAGATGAATGAATTTCAGACTAAAACTCCCCACAACTAGAGAGGGGGACACTTCGCCAACTTCTCTCAGTCAGTCACATGCTCAGGTAGAAGGAACATATTGAGTCATTGATAGCATTCTTCACCTGGTCTGTGCTTGAGGACTTCTGAAAATGGCAAGAAAAAACAAAAGCTCCAACCAAACATGCAACTGCACTTCTCACATATGACATAATTCTGTACAGCAAGAGCATAATCGGGGCTTTGAGATCATTCAGAATGAACTGATGTTGCCCCAGATGAAAACACTCAACCCAGGCATCAGTCATGTTTCCACAGGTCTAGAACTGACCTGAAATCAGATGTGATACAAAGAATACCAGGTCAGATTAAGAAGTTTCATCTGAGTTGTATGAACTGCAAAAAAATGGCCTAGAAGCTACTTTTATGCCTGAAATACCAGTTTCAACCCTTCTGTAATAAGGCACACCTGCAATATATATTATGAAATTGTCACTCCAGGCTGAACTTGTCCTAAAGTAAAAGATTTCATTCCCAACTGTGAATGTCTGAGCATTCAAGAGGTTTGATCTTAATACCAAAGGTATGCATAATCATTAATCCAATTTGAGAAAAGAATTCTTTTAATGTTGCACAGCTGTATGATAAGAGACTCTGGTTCAGTGGAATCATGTGGTGTGACATGGCACAAGATGAGTGGAGAAAGGACCACTAACTGAGCTTCCATTTCTTGTCTCTTCTAAGGAACTGCTTAAGATGAAATAAACCTTGTATTTTATGTATTTTTAGTTAATCGGATCTTTAGGAAGGGCAAACTTAAGACAGTTGCTACCATAATTCATTTTTTAAAAGTCTACTATGTACCTTTAAAAGAATATGCAGTATCAAAAGTAGTAAAAGGTATGAAGTATATATTTTATTTAGTAATTGATCAATTACTGGTATCAAAATCATCTTTATAAATGTATACACTCATTTATTGAAATACTGATAAGACGGTTGCAAGACACTTACTTCTCCACAATACAAAATACAGTAAAATGAATGTTACAGAAAAAATTGTGTTGAAAAAGTTTCTCAGTTAATCTTTGCTTTGCAAAAGTATATGTTAAAACACAAGCCTGAATTTCTAATTAAAAAAAAAAAGGGGGGGAGGAGTATTTGCTTAATGAAAAATGCATGGCTTATTTATATAAACATATCTTCTGAAAAGGGAACTCTGTAGTCTAAGCTAATTATGCAAGTCCTAGGTGTGCTGACTGGAATCCAAACAAATATATTTAAAACAGATGTTTTCTTTGGAAGACTATCAGATTCTTTGAGTCCGTTCCTTCTTCTCACAGAGACAAAAAGAGGCCTGTTTATAAAAGATCCCGTACATTAACATCTCCTACAGGATGTGCACAGAAGCCTCTGTAGCACCCCACAGCAACAATAGTTACGCATGTTCTATTACCAGATGAGAACATTCATCCCAAGAATAATTTATAATGCATTTATATAACACAACCAAATACACAGTCCAATTTAAATGACACAATACACTTTTGGCTCTTAAAAATCATGACATGAAAACCTTTAATTTGTCTATGTATTTTTCACCCTGACATAACTGACTTAGACTACTGTGAAAAATGGGTAGTTTGGAAATGAAGTTTTCTGAACCTTCCCAAAAAATTATTTTTGCTATATTAACTTATGGGTGCATAACACATAATGCAAATTATAACCTGGCTTCTGTAAGTAATAGGAAAAAAGTTATAGCGTATTATATTAACTGATGCTTATGGCAGCTGGGACACAGTGCTTACAGAGTAAGTTATGAGACTGCAGTTCCCCAGCAGTGAAGGAATTTTGGTGCAGGAATAATGCTATCATTGTGCATTTGCATGGATAGAAACTCACTAACATTTAAGAATTATACAGATCAGTCTTTGGAAATGGTTACTTATATGGCCACAGTGGTTGGTGTTGCAAGATACAAGTCAATCAACATGACTTAAATCTTCAGTGAGATTTCACTTCTTATCAATGTTAAGAGGGGGTGATTAAAGTCATCAACCAACTGTTATTTTTGGAAAAAAAAAAAGAAGCAAAAGCCCTACTATGAGTTTGCTGAATTTCTGAAAGTAAGACAGTTCTGGAATTTAACGTGATAAGAGAAGTCACTCACAAAGATCTGACAGATGAAGAAAAGAAAAAAAGGAGAGAAATCATTCAAAAGACATTACGAGACTTGTTGCTGTAGTGACACAACACTTCACATTTTCTGGGATTTATCAGTGACCTAGACTTATTTCAGCAAAATGACGCAGATGGCATAGCAGTACAAATACTGTGTACTTCTGCTCTGCACTCATGCTGTGAAGAAGAAAGCCTTCCTACTTCAAATTGAAAATCAGCTGGTTATGAACGAAAAAATAAAGGGATCAACATTGCAGAAAAGCCTAATAAGATAGTACAAAAATGATCTGTTTAGCATGAAATGCTGTAGAAAAGTGATAAGAAAAGCTTGTAAATATATGCAGAACTGTTCAAGATGTGAGCTAGTATTTTTAAATTATTTAATATACAGAGGAAGAGAACAATTATGTGTTTTCTGCAAAAAAAAAAGAGATGGGGAGTAGTAGAATTATGAAACAGCCCTAGGAATTCTTCCAGACTGAAGAATGAAATATCTGCAAGGTTTAAGAAAGGTAAAAACTAATTACATATCTATATACATAAGAAGATCTGTCTAAGCAAAAGGAGACACACTGTAGTCACCGATCAAGATAAAAAAACCCAGAGCCAAGATTGGAGCCAAGATTACAAAAATACAGGCAAAATTCCAGACATTTTGATATTTTAAAAAGAAGACCATGCCACATTATTACTCTTCTGGAACAAATTACAATCAAAATTGAGGAAAATGAAACTAAAGACTTAATCAGTTTTAGACTATTTCTAAAATGACCTATTGGTTCACATATTGTCAGAAAAGGTCCTCAGAAGACAGAAGAAGCGGAATAACAATAATAATGAAAGGGAGGCAGGGAGAGAGAGGGAAATAGCAGGAGTGAAGTCTTTATCAAACCCTAATGATGAAGAATCTGAAAATAAGGAGTATAACTACACATATTTTCTACAACAAAGGACAGAAATAGGGAGCAATTCTTGATATTGAACTTTCAAATTATGAATATCAGGTTGAAACTGAAATTGAATATGAATGCTTAACTAAGAGTGAGCCTCGCTATTTAAAGCTCAAATCTTATGATTACAAGACTAGAAATGGGACAATTATACAATACAAAGCAGGTTTTTTTCCTTTGTTATTGGGCACAAAATTTACTTTCATTCTTTGCAGGTCTTTAGACACAAATAACAAGTTTAACTAAAGAAAAGTTATTTTTAGTCTTTCGCATGTAGTAAGCACCCCTAAAAGCTATCTGCATTTTCTCACGTAATTAATTTCTCATGATTTCTGAAATGGGAAAAGAATAAAACTCTTATTATTTAAAAAAAATCCAAACATAACTCCCTCCAAATATTCTTAATACTATCTAAGCTTCCTATAGCCTAATTGATACATTGCAGGATGCTATAATATTTTTATTGTTTCTTTCATCTGGGATGACCACAGTTCATCAGTGAATGCGTGTCAAATTCACAGTGATAAAAAGTATAACATTCAAATGCATAATATTTCTAAAGCGGATTTGAATCTTTCATGTTTATGTTAGTTTATACATTAGTTGCTGTGATTAGTGAATTCCAACACCAAGCTGGAAAAAGAAAGTTTAGGTTATATATTTGCAAATGCTTTTTCACGTGGGCATTATCAAAATTCAACGACAAGTTTAGTATGTAGAACCAAGACCTTTCAGCAGTTTATTTACCATGCCTTGGACAGGATATCCTGCATGTTGCTAGTACTGCTGATTCACCTTAAATTGTTTCCATGTGAAGGTACATTACAAAAGAGTTTCATTCTATTACTTTAGACAGGAAACACAGATGCAAATGAACTGTAGTAACCTCTTTTCAAGATGTATTTCAATTCTCCTTTACTCTCAAACTTATATTGACTCAAAATTTGCCTATAACGTAACTATGACAAGATGTGGTAATTACTGTGTGAGAACTCTCACAAATCTATGACGTTCAAAGGTAAGTTTTGTTTTGTTTTGTTTTTTAAATTATGAGTGAAAACCTCCAATTAAGGATCTCTAAAGACTACTGTGTCCTGACTCTGACATCATTCTCACCAGATTTATGGTTTAGGTCTTCTAGTGGGTTTTGACCCTTCATTAAGTTAATTTTTAAGTTATATACTACATTTCTCAGATTTTCAATGGCTTTTGATGTCTTCATGTGAAACTAAGTAGTAACTGTAAAGCACTCGTAATAGATCTAGACTGAAATTATTTGCTGAATTTCCATTGTCTATCGCCAGAATTCTGTAGTCACTGAACTCTCAGAGTAGGGTCTACATACATTTTTCAAAATAAATTTTCCTCCACTGTCTTCTCAAGTAGCGTACCTGGTGGGTACCATGTCCAGGGGAAACAAGTCACTATTGCCTCCAAACATACGGAGATTTCCTTCAACGTCTGGCTGCAGAGAAACCACTGAACAGCAACTTCTTTCTTGCTGCTGTTGTTTGTTTTGTAGCTAAGCGGTATTAGCTACACTATGGCATCCAAGTATTCAGCCAGCATAACATACATTTATGTAAGACTAAAACCTTATCTAAGTAAAAAGAGGATACCATTTTAACTGAAGTTGTTTCTAAAACCATTTGATTATATTGATCTAATTTGTGGGAAGGAACTTTTTTTTATTCCAGTTTGAATCCAAATTCCTCAGACTGTCTTGATTTCTTTGTAGCTTTGCCAGACCCCCTGGTTTGATCAAGACAGTCCTAATTTCAGGCTGCTTGTCAGCAGTCTGAACGTGGAGTGCAACCCAGACCATGAAGCATTCAGGTATGCTCAACCTGCCCCAGCTGTAGCACAACTCAGGGTGTCATGCTACAGGCATAAGCACTTTGAGCTCAGCCTTCTGAAGGCAAAAAAGATAAATCCCTGCTAATGACTTGGTAGGAGCCAGGCTTCTACTGCAGACAGCAACATGCCTGGAAGTGAAAGAGCGGGTGATACCCATGTTCAGATCCCAAATAATCTGGCAAGTCTACTTTTCATGCTGCAATGAGAAAGCACTGAACAAGCAGAACTGTCCAGATTTGGACCTTAGTTTCCATATTCCCTTGAATCATGTACTCTCTTTAGCAGTCATATGCTCTAACATTTCGGAAGTAACCTTTCCTAATAGAAAAAAGTAGTACTTAAAATGCATCAATATTTTCTCTATAAACACAACCTTCCTTATTTCTCTGTAATGTACAGTATACCCCATGAGTTATTTTTCCACATTGAAGAGGCCCATACCATCACGAGAATCCTCACACGAGTGAGAAATCCAAGATGTTTTTGATGTGAGCAGGAAGTCATCATGAGCACTGCTGAACTCTTGGTTTTCTATTGCCCCAAACAGCCCTGAAGCACTGCAAAAGTTACTTCACAGCAGTAGACATCTGACCTTCATTGGATAAGAAGGATTGCATTTTGGAATTAATTATTTGCTTGGTAATAGCTCTGGGAATCTCCTATTGTTTGTTTATTCCCCGAGTCTTTAGCATAACTGTGTGCTCAGATTTGGTTAGGAGGTGTGAAAATTCCTGAGAGGGCGTTTGAGTGGCTGAGTGGGAACAGGCAGAACAGAGTCGCCTTTGACTGCTCCGAGCCCTGTGCCAGGAGCGATGGCTTGGCAGTCCCAGGGCTGCTCTCCTGCTGCTGCAGGTTGACAAGACAGAGGATGAAACTTTGCTCAGTGCATAGCCTCATACAGCTAAAAAATACTTGCACCTTTGTGAGGTGTAAGAGGAGGACTGTTTTTCAATTAATATATTCTTTGTTGGTTAAATGCCAGATTGTAACTGCATGTAGCACAGTGCTATGTGCTTGTGTGTGACTTGTTTTTGTAAACTTTTCAAGAAAAGAGTATTCCTCTTAAATAGAGGCCACTCACCAAATCCAAAACACATTTAAAATCAGTTCACATTGGCTTGCCCAGATAGTGTACGCTGCATTATGTGAAGTACCCTACATACAGGGTATACCTTCCTCATTTTTTTTGTAATTTTCTTCTGGGGCTGTCATTCATAAACACAGAACAGACTCTTCACTACAGAGCGAATTCAGACCTTTTGAACTCAAGGTTAAAAGTTCTAGTTGAATGCAGATTAATAAAAATATTTATGCATTTTTCCCCACCTTTATGAAAATATAATTTTGAAATCCTAGCCCCACTAAAGTTAAAGGGAGTATAGCCTTGGATTTCAATAGAACCAATTTATGAATTTAATTTAAGAACATTTTAAGAATATTTATTTATTTAAAGAACAGAAACAACTGTTCTATTAAAGGTATGAAAATGAAAATAAAAGAAAATAAAACACTTTGTGGGTTTTCTTAACTTTAGAAACCCAGAACTGTTTTGTTCATAGAGAATCAGAGAGAATGCAGATCATAATACTGGCTACTCATATTATTTAAAATATCTTAATCTAATGATTTTTAGAAACAACTACATATTCAGTGACACTGTACTTTGTTTTACTACATAGCATATTTTTGGTCAATAATAACTAAACCATACTATTGCTAATGTACATCATGTCATATTAATTACTTATTTTCAATAAATATTTCAGTTAAATGACATGCTGGGGAGAGAATATCTAAGAATAGGTAGGGAAAAGAGAGGAAAGAAGCTGGTAGGCATAGGTGGAAAAAAAAACAAAAATCAAACAATGAAAGTATCAGAATTGGATGAAAATGAAATTAACTATCTGATTGGAACTTCAGTAATACTGTATAGAGTTTGCAATGCAAATAAATTCCATGTTATCACTTTGGGAAGAAGAATATTGAAGTTTACAGGTGATCTGAAAAAGTCTTGTTAAAATGCCAAATAGAATTCATATGTATGTTACAAATTTACAGTAGAGATAATGTGGAACAGGATAAACTGACATCAACATCTCCTTGATTTTTTTTCAGCTTACTGTAACATTCCAGTTCTACTTTTGTCATTTTCCTAACCCCTTCCTCCTCGCTGTAGACAAACACAGAGCTGGACTATCAGAAGTAATAGACCTCGAAGTGAATTAACCATCTATTTCAGTCCACTGTAAAATATGTCATTAAATAATTTAACATTTTACAATAGTCACTTGAATTTTAAAGACAGAAAATTCACTTTGTTGCCCCTGTTGTTTTTTAATTTAGCATTAATTTTTTAACATACTGGAAAAAATTTAAATAGGTGGTATATTATCATAATCATTATTCAGCTACCCTTTCCGCCCCCCAGCTACATAGAAGTAAGTAATTGGAAAGGGCAAAGCAGTGATATCAAACCTCCTTAAACACAGGACTGACCATAATTCTTACCTTTGAGAATTACTATGTTCTATTAAATGATCATCTACCACCTCAAACATAAAAGACACAGCCTGCAAGCAGGCTTCTAATTTTTGACATCCATTTTCATATGCCTTCCATGCAAAGTGAAAATAAATGCAAAGTCCAATATATTATAAAAAAGGCCTAGAATGCAGATCTCTCACTGCTCAAAAGACTGTCAATGGATTTGTTTTGTTGATAATTGAAATTACAATAATTAGCTGTGAGGTTTTTCAGTTTTACAGCAGAACTACAAAAGCTCTCATTGGGAGGACAAAAACACACAAGAATTCTGGAAAAATGAGATCAGCAGATCTTGGCTTATGCCAAAAGAAATGGCCACTTGAAAACTGTTCTCTACTATATCCAGGTGCATAGATGATGTCACTAAAAAAATGGAAGAGGAATGAGTACAAATATTTAAGTGTTTTCCTGGAGAAAGGAGAAACTTAAAAGCACACAACTGCAGTAGGGAAGTGCCTCAGACTGACAGTTAAATAAAATATGTTCAAGATTTAAAGGTTAAAGCAAGAATCATCTCTCTGAAAATTTAAAAGTTGGTCTAATTAGAGGTACGCAAAACTACAATAATCACTACTAAAAAAATGCCAGAATAATTAAAATGAGGAAAAGAATCCATTAAATATTTTCAGAAAGTGTTAAAAACCATGGGGTTCCAAACTGTAAATCTGTCAAGACCCATGAGAAGTTATAATGTGCAATACTGTTACTCAGTTTCAAAGTAAATACATCTCAAACTGCCTGTTATGGCTAAAGACAGAAGATAAAGAGGAAAAAATCATCTATAAAAGGGAGTGGGGGGAAAAAGAAAGCAAGCTATATGTCTGCTTTATAAGTGGAAAATCAAGAAAAACATGCGTGGCCTTATGGACTGCAATGGAGATGCATGACTGCAAAACTGAATACTCTAATCGGACCCTGAATTTATAAAGATCAACTTCACACGTGTATATGTGCCGATGCTGGGTCCGAATTACTGTGTGATCTGAAAGTCCTGCCCTAATGCCTTCACTTGGTTTTCAGCTGAACTTCTGCATTTCTCACATCTTACCCTATCCTTTGCTGCTGAAGAAAAGGTTTGTATCCCTAAACATACTATGACTGCAGTTCTGTGAGCAGGAGGACTGTATGGATTTCATATGGATTTCTGAATTCAGGTTGATTCCCATGTGAAATCTCTGAAGTCTAACAATGGCTGAAATCACACTGCAGTCTTACCTTCACCAGAGGCATTAACAGAGACACTTTCCCCAACCTGTTTTTGTTAAGCTCATAGGAACTTAGTATCACTGAGAGAGCCAAGACTTAAAAAAAGTTGACTGAAATGGGCCAAAGGATTCAAAAGTTATTAGAAAGGCCAGACAGACAGAACAGATAGAGTGAAGGAACAGCATCATTTCCCCAGGAAAACATATTATAAAACAAGTGATAAGGCTGGAAACTAGGAATATTATGTACGGGGAAAATGAAAAGTAACTTACAACTTTCAGTATGACATTCTCACTTGCAAAGGTTGGAGTGGTACTAGTTATATTCTACCAAAAAAGTATAGAATTCTCATATGAAATTAAAATAGTAACAGTTTTTGAAGCCTATCTTTATTGAAATAGTAGTGTGACAAACACAGAAAGACAATTCAGAACATTAAAAATCATAATTTTCATTAAGGATTGACTGATTATAATGTTGTTTGTATTTTAAAACTAAATTCTTCACATTTTTAGAAGCAGTATGTATATTTAACTTAGGGATATTTCAACTGCATTTTTATTGTGTAACATGAACAGTCTATTTTTGTTTTTCAGGTACAATGAAACATTATAGTTTATTCAGCCAGGTTTTAGCTAAAAATTGGCTGTGGATTTAATAAAGACATTCCATTTTGTATTACTGATTTCTCTAAGTGAAATTATTTCACCTTAACTCATGGCTATTTCAAAAGGCATCTTTCAAGAAGATGCTGGGTGTGAACAGGCCACTAGGTAAGACCAGCCACAATAATGTAACAATGTTTGACAATTAATGCAATTACAATTTCTTGTACAGTGATCGCCATCAGACTAATTTCAGCTTTCATAAATATTAAGAATGCACCAAGCAAGCCATAACATTCTCACCTACTGCATATGTGACTATGCCAACTGAAACAGTAATGTGAACCACTTTAGGAGATTTATTTGAGAGTTTTCCTTGATGTATTCATTATTCATAAATGCTACTTTTCCTTCTCTCCATCTCCCCTCTAGCTGATTAAAACGATGGGGGGTTTAGATGCAATGGTTCCAAGAAGTACGTGAAAGAGAAAAGCACAAGATGCATGACTGGGAAATAATGCAGTCAAGTGTCTTCTGAAAAGCACTCACAATACAGATACACCTGTGTAAGCTGTATACATGTGGAGATAATTAGTTACTTCAAAACTGCGCTGAAAGCCTGTAATTAACCCATACTTTCTTGTACTATTGAAGAGATTTCAGAAATCAGATAAAACATTATTTTCTTCAAGAACTTGACTTCATACAAGCATTTTCAAGTTGCATTTGTTCTTACCTGTAGCAGAGCTGCAAACAAATACACTGCTATAAAGATCGGAGTTAAGGAAGTGTGGCCGCTTTTCATTAAGTGGATAGTGTACAAGAAAATCAGGTGTCCAGGAATCACCAAAAGAAGCAGAACTTGGGCTGATTTGTTATTTACTCCTACAATAAAAACATTGAAAATTCAGTTACGCTCTTCAATTACTTTATCAGATTTTTATGAATTTTAATATGAAAAGCAGTTTTTCAATTCCACAGCATTGACTATTGTGGAAGAGGAGGCATTGTTTTCTGCTAAGAGACTCCTTGAGGATTTTCACAGGGGAAAAAAAAGCCACCTCTAGTGTCTGCCAGAGAAATTAAGCAGGGTCCTTCCAGAAGAGGGTGCAAACTGTCTGCCTTCATTCTGTACTCATGTAATACTATCTACTTTTTTGGAGTTGCAGTGACCTCCTAAAGCCTTCCAAGGAAAAACGATGTTTTGGACACCATATTCAAGACATCCTCAAAAGCACCTTATATTTATAAAAAGTAACCCCACATTTACCACTTTCTCATCTGTTTCAATTCATTTCATAAATATGAAAGTGTAATATACGCTGTTGACACATCACATTTCACCACAGTTACCACAAAATTAGGAAAGGGGGCAATACAGGGGAGGAATAAGCTGTGAAGCAAGAATCTGGAAAGAAAATGGCAAATGGGAAATGGAAAGCAGGGACTTGGCTTAGTAATAACGTTAAGATATACAGTTTGGTCCTAACAGGAGATTGGTTTGAACTTCTGGAGTTAAATGTCAAAGATTAGGAGCAGGTAAACAAGCTAAGGAAAGATGAAGGCTGAAATCCTTCTGAGTGGGTATCACAGCGTCCTGCCTCATCAGTCCCTATCTTTTACCCTTGCCAGAGTTATCCCTTTCTCTGTGTTCTTCCCTATGGATCGCCTCCTGCGCAGAGTTCCTTGTGATTCTCACAGGCAAACAGCTGCAGGCAAAGGAAACTGCCAAGCCTCTGCTGCCTTTGAATGGCATACAACGAGTTCAGTTTGTTGCCATGTCTCACTGGTGGTACAGTCTGGTGTACGGGGCCGGGGAGGAAAGAAGAGACAGGAGACAGCAGTTTTAAGTGACTAATACATACCTGTACCATAATAGGTTCTGCACGGATAATAGCAACCCTTGGCTTCTTCTGGCAGCTCTCCAGGAATGCTGTGTAAATGGAGGTAGGTAGAAATTCTGCTAGCTTGAATAGCTACTAGATTACCACCAATACCTGAAATACAAAAAGGAACAAGTGGTAAATGTTCAACTTTTTTTTTCCTCTAGTAGACAATATTTTTTGCAAATTTACTAACTTCCTCTAGGTTTACCACAGTCCTCTACATGCAAATTTCAAAAGAGAAACATCTTTAGAATGTATATTAGTTATAGACAGGCTAACACTAAGCATGATACTGGGCCCTACACTGTTCAACATCTTCATAAATTACCTGGAGCACACAACTGAAAGCACCCTCACCAAGTCTGCCGATGGCACTAAACTGAGTAGTGCGATGGACACGTCAGAAGGGAGGGCCATCTTACAGAGAGACCTGGATAGGCTGGAAGAGTATGAAGTTTAACAAAGACGAGTGCAAAGTCCGGCACCTGGGACAACATAACCAAAGAGCCCAGTACAGGTTAGGACCTGGGTGGCTGGGGAGCCACCTGCCGAAAGGACCTGGTGGACAAGATGAACATGAATTACCAGTGCGCTGCTGCAGCAACAAAGGCAAATTGGGGGCATTACTAGCAGAGATAGAGATGTGATCATCCCACTCAGTGCTTGTCAGGCTGCACTTGGAGTACTGTGTCCAGTTCTGGTCCCCACAATTCAAGAAAGATGTGGACACACTGGAGAAGGTCTAGAGTAGGGCCATGAAGGGCTGGAGAACCTGCTGTATAAGGAAAGACTGAAAGAGTCAGGTCTTTTCTCCCTGGAGAAGAGAAGGCTCAGGGGAGACCTCATCATAGTTTTCCAGTACTTAAAGGGTGGCTAACAAAGAGGACGGAGGCTCTTTTTTCACAAGGAGTCACATGGAGAGGACAAGGGGCAATGAGTGTAAGTTGGATCAGAAGAGCTGTCATCTCAATAAAAGAAAGAAGTTTTTTACAGTGAGAACAATCATTCACTAGAACAACCACACTAGGGATGTGGTGGAATCTCCTTCACTGGAGGTTTTCAAGATGTGACTGGACAGGGTGCTAGACAATCTCACCTAGGCTGTCTTTTCCACAAAAGGTTGGACAGGATGATCTTTCGAGGTTCCTTCCAGTCTAGGCCGTTCTATGAATTTTCACTTCAATGAATAGAAAACTAAATCAACTTCTTATATCTACATTACAGAATGCACTGGCACTAGCATAAAATTGTCCTATTGTTATTTTACTTTACAGTCATTTATTTGCATATCAAGCATATGCAGGTTTTGTGGGTTTTTTTTTCCCCAGATGCTTTACACAGCAATGGGTTGCTCTGAGAAGATATGATTAGGCAGAAGTAATGCAAATCTTGTCCCCACTTCAGAAGGAGAGAGCCCCTGTTTATTGTAGTCGAACTGATTTGTTTATCTGATGCTTAGGACTTTGTTTGGTTGCAGAACAAATATGTGTGGTCACCAGAAGATACTATTTGCCAAATCCTTTTGGTCACTATGGAGTGGTTAGGACCAAGATCTAATACTGAGAACTCAAAGAAGATTTCCTGCCTCACCACTGCGTAAAGACAGTTAATGGCTGAACCTAACAAGGAAGCAGGACTTCTAAGCAAAAAACTTCAAACATAAATCAGGAAATGAGGTATTAGGAAAAATCATGGAGTTGGCAGAAAGGATTGTTCATCAAACTTAGCTGCACCTTCCCAGTCAGGAGATATAGGGACAAAATATGAACTACCAAAATGTTGAGTCAGTGTTTGCCAAGAAAATAAAAGTAACAGTAGGTTTTTTTTCAGACAAACTACAGAAAGAGAAGTAAAATAAGGGATTTATCTAAAGTATAAAAGAGGTTTAAACAGATTAAAAACAAACTAAGTAGGGTCCAAAGTCTGTCCTTTGATTGAGAACAATGAGTTTGAGACTTCTGACTAACGAGAATAAGGTACGGAAATGGAAGTAGAAATAAAATTAATGACCAATGCACTACATTTGGATGGGTATCAGATAATTTCTGTGACTGAACTGAGAAAAAGCTGTTATGCAAACTGCTTCTTAATAGAGCTACAAAGCTGGGGATGGTGCCATATAACTAGAAAAATATGAAACAGTTTCTGCTTAAAAAAGAGGGGATAAAAGCAATCTGGGTAATTACAAGCAGGCTAACAACTGCAATAACTGATATATTCAAAACAATAATAAAATAAAAAATTAGTAAACTCTTCTTTCACTATCTGTATCTCTTATATTACCACGAGAAGAAATAAAAGATAGAAATAAATAGGGCTGTTTTTCACGGTATGTTTTGAGGTTTGCAGCAATGAAACCGTAAACCATGCTGGCACAAAACCCCTAGATTTCAAGTATTTCTTAGGATGTACGCAATTTCCTCTTGTAACTGATAATTATCTGCTTCAACAAATTCAGACCATCAGAAATACGGTAAATAATCTGGACCTCTTTCTCTAATTAATAACAAGGGAAACTGAGTGAGAGAAAAGAATTAAGGAAAATGGAAATTTGGCCATTTGAAATGACAATTAAAAAACTGTCTGCACAACAGAGACATGGACAATTCTATGAAAGAAGGTATAAGACTGGTTGTCAGTCCTTTGGTGGACAGCTATTAATCACAAATCTTTTTACTTTTATAACCATCATTTAGAGAAAGTATGCCCCAAGCCCTATTGTGCATGTAGATAACAAGAAAAACGATTGAAGGGTATTAAAAGTGATTCTAAAACAAACTGGCCAGCCGTGGGACACTGGTAAAAGGAGGTGATACCTGCTCTGCAAAGGAAGCTGACATGCTAACCAAAACAGCCAGTGTGGAGTGTGATTTCAAGAGGTGTAACATACTCTTTTCTATTTTAATTACAGCTAAGTTGAACATATACAATCTATTTTAGCTAACTAGAAATCCAATATTCATGTGTTAAGCAAAATTATTTTAAATTTCATTTGGTCTGAGTCTCAATAATCTAACATCAGTGGCATATTTTTAACTCATAGAAGACAGGCATGCGTACTGAAGTGTAAAAAGCTTCTAGGATCCATACATCCTGCTCAGTCTCAACTAGCCAACAACATATGGCGATGGACAGCAGCAGTCACACTGTCTTTTAGTTCTGTCCATTCATCTACCAATTCTTCCTTCTAATTATCTTTGAACCTTTGGGCCAATTTCAACCACGTGTGACACAAGGATAGAGATCCTAACTACCTCCAAGTATGGTTAAACAAGCTAACAAAAAGGTAACAGTGGCTAGGTAAATAAAGAGGAAGATTCAAACCCGTACCCTCAGTGAGACAAAGGCAGTAATATGAGCTGTACAGCTGTATAGTTGACATCATAAGCATGCCAGCCAGGGAGTCAGCACCTAGCTTGGAGCTAGGCATGACGCCTCTTGCTCAGCCAGTAGTTCAGTGACACAGAAGAGGAACGATGACATTGTGGAAAGCAGAGGGAGAACAGAGAGAATGTTGTGAGCAATGGGTATTGCAGGGACACGAGGCCATTGGGAACACTGGGGGCTGAAAGGGCTATCTGGTGCTCTAAAAACTCAGGATACAAATCAGCACAGAATCAGGTTTCATTATTCTGCTGGTCATAGAATGACTTGTATAAAGCTGTGCTTGCATTGAATGAATCACTTCAATATGTACAGAGATACTCAGTTTGTTTTGTAACAGCAGTTACTGTGCATATGAAGTTATCTCGGCAGTATCAGATTAATCAGATCCCTACAAGAAGCAGAAAACAGATAAGACTGTGTAGGTTGACAAGATGTCAATACACAAAATTGATAGCTTCTCAGCGTCTTCTGAATGCATAAAATGGTCATGTGCTCAGTAGCTGCTCATATTATGAAAATCTCTGTAGACATATATGAGGACTGTTTCCATGAACACTTAAGTCAGAAAATTTTTTTCCTGGTAACAGTATTGCAGTCATCATAGCAAATACTTCATAATAAAGACCAACTTTGCTAGATTCTTTTCATTCTCATGAGAACTACAACACAGAGGAAAAGAATTTCTTTCAAAAGTAAAATCCTGCAACTGTTACTGCTTTCCTCTCAGAACAGCAGATGTGTTTAACTTCAATAGTAGAAGGCTACTTTGTCAATAAGCAGATGTCTGCTAAAGTGTGAGGGATGTCATGCTGACTTACAACATTAAAAGAAAATTGAAAACCTCATCATTTTATCGAGCCAGTTAAGGGCTAAGCAAGAACACTTCTGAAAATTGTTATCACAGTTCTTTTTTGCCTAACAAGCACAGAAAATGATATTCAAAGTAGAGTCAAAACCATGTCATCTATTTGCGGATAGGCCTACAGGCATGATTCTGTTAATCATTATCTGGAAAAAGAACTTTTTTCTAATAATAGAAGTAACCCTGCTATTTGGAAAACCACATTAAAAGCACTTTACATCAAGGCATCTTAAAGAATATTTCAAAGCAAATCTATGTCTCATAACCCCCATCACAGGTAAAAAACTAGAAGCTAAGGAAAGCTGAATGGGTGTTGCTGATGCAGATTAGTCTGAGACCATCCAATGCTCTGGGTAACATACCAGGCTGTTTTTTCCCTCAGACCTGATACTGCATGTTTTGATCAACGGGGTAACATTTTCCAGGGAAAACTGGGAGGAGTGGCTGCTAAACCAGAGGGTTGTACTGCCATTCAGAGGGAACTTGACAGGCTGGAGAAATGGGTTGAGAGGAATCTCATGAAGTTCAACAGATGCAAACGCAAAGTCCTGCATCTGGGTAGGAATAACCCCATGCACCAGTACAGGTTGGGAGCTGACCATCTGGAAAGCAGCTCTGCAAAGAAGGACATGTGATATTATAAAAAAGTAAATATAGCCATTTTCCCAACTCTATTTCAGCTATGTTTCAAATGAATACAGCAAGCACTACCTGCTTATTGCTTTCATAGAACAGATGTATCAATCTAACCTTAATTAAGGACTCTAGATTTTGAATCTTGAGCAGACAAGGTACTTGCCTTCCTGTGACTTTCCAAGGTAGCTCACCGTCTTTCAGACACTGTTGGGAGGCACTTCCTCAGTGGTTTAGTTTATCTGCAGAAGGCCAGGGACTCAGAATCAAGGTGTTCCAAAGCCAAAGTTCATGGTAAATGCGGCCCTCTATGTTGTGTAGTAACCTATCTGTAAGTGCTCCATGGGTAGAATTGGTATAAATTATGATGCAGTCGAATAATATGACTATTCTTCCTCTCAAACCTCTAATTCAATGCCACAAAGTACTGCTTAAATAAACATCACTTTGATACTGTACTTTATCCCTAGTGTATAATGAATGCTTGATAGTCTTATTTAGTATCCACTATTCAAAGCTTGAAGTGAATAGAGACTTACTAGTTTCCTTTATGCTTTTCAGCGGTGCTTGTTGCTATAAATCTGAATGCTTTACAAACATTAATGTATTTATATATATGTGTGTATATATATATGTATATACAATAATATACAAACATACTTGTGAAGTGATATTTTTGAACTATCTGCAAAGAGCATTTTTCAGTTTTGGATACCCAATGTAAAATAATTAAGTTTTTTTTTCTTCCAAAATGTTTACATATTTCAAGCGTATTTCTCAATTATTTAATTTGTACCAATGAACGTTTAGTATTTCTGCAGCTCAGATCCAGAATCTCTAATCAGAGATTCCAGAAAAAGAGAAGAATTAAGTTGTTACTAATCAGTAAAAAAATCTGGTTTAAGGTACTTGTTTAGCACCAGGGGAGAACTGTATGATAGGCAAGAGCAATTTTCCAAAGCAGTATTCAACCATCTTACTTATAAAGTCACCTCCTCTCCTCTAAGTCCCCATCTCATTCTTCTTTTTTTCCTTTTTCTTAAATATACATAAATGAATAAGTGTTCCTCAGAAAATGCCTCCTACGAAAGTACTGAGAGCACAAGATAAAGTCTACATACCCAGCTTTAACGACGAGTGCCATAACTGTTCATGAGACTATAAAGAACAGTGGCAGATGGGGCACACAAATAATTGTGTAAGAAAGGGCAAACCACATGCATATCAATTCATCGACATTAAAGATTTTTAGAAATCCAGTTCTATGGAGAGAGATTAATCAGCCAAGGAATACCGTGTTGTTCCCGAGCACCTACAATATAGCTTGTGCACTGGGACTAAAACCAATTAATATCCACACAAGGGGAGAATTAGGCCAACACAATTCCCAAATTGATTTTTCTTGTAAATCTATCAAAAGAAGGAAGGCAAAAAGATTCTCACTTTTATGCACTTCTGAGTACAATCCATAGTTCAAAATAGTAAGTTTTGCCAATTAGTCTTTTTGGAGTTCAACAACAACTTGGTTTTCGATGTCATTTGTATTATAAAAATGAAATTAAAAGGAAGGAAAAGAATCTCAGTTACAATAGTGACCAAAAGCTTTAAATATTTGAATAATCATATTATCTTTCAGAAAATTCAAGATCAATTTTTGCCCTGACCTCTCTACCAGCAACTTTAAAAAATCATGGTTTATGTCAGTGAAATACTTAGATTAGAAGCCTAGCAGTCCTGGTTTTGGCTGGGGTAGAATTAAT
>NW_009635256.1:0-10985 GCF_000690535.1 Cariama cristata
AGCAGGGCACGGGTGCTTACGGGACAGCTCTTCGCCAGAAGCCAAACGGGGGGTGAAAGGGATTTTCAGGGGGATTCAACGCCCGCACCCCCCCGAATCGCGACGTGGCCCCTTAGGCGAGCGCCCCGCGAGTTACCGCTCTGAACCAGAACTTCCCCACTTGTACACCTCAGGTGGATGGAGTAGCCGAGATTTTTTCACTTTATTCCAGCAATAATTCTATTGAACTAACACAGGCTTTTACCCTCAAAAAAAAAAAGTAAAAGAGAAATAAAGAGAAGGTTCCTAAAGGCAGTAGCCAACACGAGCAGCACCTGTTAAGTGTTAAAAAGCTGAGGCCGGTGTCGGCCCCGATACAGCAGCCTTCTACCAAGCACCTGCTTTTTGGGGGCTGTTAAACAGAAGCGGGACTTCCAACATGACAACAACCTGCCTGCAGGTGTAACTCAGAGCTGAGCACGCTCAGCATGGCATCTACAGTTTAAAACAAGATTAAGCCCTGGTTTTGGGCAGGGAGCTAGAGAATCATAGAATCATTATAGAATCATAGAGTCATTATGGTTGGAAGAGACCTCAAAGATCATCGAGTCCAACCGTATAAGAAGAATTGTCCTGTCATTCACAGCCTCGTGGCACGAAGCGGTGCATGGCAGCTGCACGCCCAAATCCCCACCCTGGGACAAAGGCATCGATGGCGTCGGAGGCAACGACAACCACAGGTTCCCACGCGTTTCTGCCTGCATCCATCTTCCTACAAAGAAACTAACTACACACCATTTGCTAACAGTTGTTCATGCAGTACGAAGTAGCTCAGTACATACAGAATGTTGAAACACTCAAACACAGAAATACTTAATTAACAAACTTTAATTCATAAGACTAATCTTACAGAATAAAACAATAGGATAACCAGTTAAGGTTACACTTAAAAAAATCCAGCAGTGCAAATCTAAGACTAAGTATTTGTCATCGCCCCCTCCTCTGAAATAGGCAACAGATTATTTAAAAATACCATAATACATGGTACTTACATACTCCATTTAAAATAAATCTGCAGTGGACACAAATATCTAAGACTTTTTTTTTTAATATAAAACCAAAGAATTAATTGCTTAGAATATGGATAAGACATAGTGAACTTCCATGAGCCACAGAAAGCAAATCCTTGGCTAGAAGGTAAAGTGGCCGTATGTTTCAGACAAGACCTACTGCAGCTCTCCTCCCTCCCCCAGTGACGAGGACATTAATTAACAACACAACACACTAACAACCTAATCCTACCAGGTGGCGAAAGGCTGGAGTACCAAACTTCAAATGAAAACAGTTCCATTGGAAAAAAAAAATCAAGTTACAGAGGAAGAGAAAGTAAACAAAAGAAGGGAAGTCTGGAAGCAAACCTTGCTCCACCAAGCCGGCACAGCAAGCAACCAGTGCCGGGAGCGCACACCGTGCCTGTGCCGGCACCCGCACCGCCGCGTCACCGGCGAGGGAACGCTGCCTTCGGGAAGGGGAGAGCACGAAACAGAGCACCCCCGTATGGCACCTGGGCACTGTCCTTCCAAGTGAATTGTTTCTCTTTGGCCCTTCAAATACAAGGAAGCAATGGACGCCAACTGCGCCAAGCATAAAACTTAGCAGGTTGCGTGCGTGTGTTACCAGTTATAACGTATTGCGTATTAAGTTTCTTATCTGGTTCTCTGAATTCAGATCACTTCTTCTCTTCCATCATCATAGCATCCTTATTGTAGTCATATATTTCTCATCAAACAGTGTCATTAATGGAAACTAATGACTGACTTTAATCTGAAATGTGCTATGAGAGACTTGTGAGTAATACAAGATTTTCACCCAGGACCCAGTCTCCATTCAAACCCAAACAAGGCTTTGCGATAGACTGTCGCATTCCTACCGCAATACTAATCCAGGCACTGTTTACGCTTGGGAGCACAAACAGAGGAGGAAGGAAGGAAGGAACGCCAAACTCGGGACGAGGAGAGAAGCGGCAGCCCACAGCGCTTGGCACGGAGAAGGGGAAGGGATGGCCCAGAGGTGAGCTGCAACACTCAGCGCCGCGGAACGGCGCAGGGAGGGCTCGGGGGCCGCAGCAGGACTCCTCCCCGGCGGGACGGCAGCGAGGGGGGAGATGCTGCCTGGCCTTGGGAGCAGCTGCCAGCGCGGCGTGGGAAACAGCAGCTTTCTTCTGTGGAAACCCACGTTTGCGTTACGGATGCTTCAATCCCTGATTAGTAAACCCAGCAAAGCACTTAATACAGCTTCATAAGGAATCGTACCCCAAAATGCTCACAGGGAATTACACATCTATACAATAAGGAACCAACCGCTGTTGAACGGACATTGTTAAATTGTAATTTAACTGAAATAAACTTTTGCGCAAGAATCGCCAGCTATTACCATAAACTTCCTAGAGAAGATTACATGTTGGATCTCAAGATCTTTATCAGCCAACTCAAAATACTGATTATATTTGCACTTGACTCACAATGCTTGTGTCTTACTGAGGACTAACTGCCAAATTCCTCCACAGGACCACTTGTTAGGCTGAATCCGTCCTGGAGATGATCAGAGTTATCAGAGAGTGAAATCCAAAGTTGCAAGAGAGGCTAGCACATGGCTCCCCAGTTAGGCACGGTATGATGCTATCCAACTAAAGAGATGGTGTTTTCTTAGATGTTAATGTCAATAACCACCTTGGAAAAACTGGTATATACCAGAAGATACAAAGCTCCGCATCATTCCAAAAGAGGAAGGATCTTCAAAGTGGTGCTGCTAAGTTCAATGGGAATATTCATTTCCAAGAACTCCCAAGAAACCTACTACATTAAGTTAACAAACACCAATTAACACATTTTATGTAAGTATCGCTTTCCTGTACTTTAATTCAAACTTTGCATATGGAACAAAAAAGTGAAACAACTTCATTTTAAAAATCAAATCCAACTTGAAAAGAAGCACCTAAATAGGATCACATTTTCTTAGTTTATAATATTTTCTTCTCCATGTTCAAAATTGCTTTGTAACCAACGGTTTTTATATTGTTTCTTTTGAGATGATCAATTGTACCTGGCACAAGATGCAGAGTAATCGCGTCCTTGGGAAAGGAGCAGACAGGGATGTTAAATACTGCTCTGCACCCCACGCCCAACGTGCCCTTCTTGCCTCGGCAGCAGTAGCTCAGGTATCTGCCCTCCCGCAGCGCTGGCAGCGGAGCGTACTCACCCGGGTCGCTGCATCAAGCACAGAAGCCACAGGAACTCTGAAGAGGAGCTGGAGCGAAGATACATGCCCTCTCAAGGAGCAAGCAAATGAAAGAATAGGAAAGGAAAATGGAATATGAACGGATGTACAGACAGGGCCAGGCAAGTCAAGTAGCAAGTGGGAGCTGATAATCACAGAATCAGCACGAAGGCGAGTGCAAAGGTGACCCCAAGTGACAGAAAAAGCTCACGTCACCAATTTTCTTTATACTGTAGTGCGTACACTTTCCATCAGGTACTGAATTTTAAGTTTAAGCCTTAACACCAGGACTGGCAATCAGAAAAGAAGTAGTGTGATAGCTGCATTTAATTTGTCATGTTATCTCCAATTAACTCACGCCAACTCCACTACCCGCACTCGCTTGCTCCAAGCGTCGGAAGGGGGCTGCTCTAGGGAGTCGACACAGCTCTACTGAATTTTAAGTTTAAGCCTTAACTGGCAATCAGAAAAGAAGTAGTGTGATAGCTGCATTTAATTTGTCATGTTATCTCCAATTAACTCACGCCAACTCCACTACCTGCACTCGCTTGCTCCAAGCGTCGGAAGGGGGCTGCTCTAGGGAGTCGACACAGCTCTGCCGCAGGAAAAGTTCCTGTCTCGATGCACTGATGTCAAGACACACTGCTGTTGGCTTGTATACAGGAAGGAAATATCTCAAGCTAGGAGAGTAACAAGCACATCACTAGTTCATATGGAGGATATGAAACACCTTTAAAATTCATACTGCATGAATGTTCTGACTGAAAATAAAAAACAAAAGCTGCTTATGTTGCTATCAAGAGTCTATAGGTAAATACGTAATCTTAATGCATACTGTAAAGTGAACGCTTTTCCCAGTCTCTCAAATAGAATAACATAAAATAAAATAAAAATAAATACTCATTTGGGAATTTGCACTTGCCGAGTTTCAACTGGGCTGTTTAAAGGGGAGTGAAAAACAGACATGGAATACACATTAAGATCAGCTATTCCTGAAAGGCTATTTCACCAGGAGTTTCACAGAATGTTGAGCTACTTGCATTGAGCAGTATCAAGCCTACAGTGTTAAAAAAGGAACAGCGATCTGTTAGATGCAGGTTTAACACAGAGCAAGACTGATTCAGTCTGACTGTATAATACAATCTGTTAAGGGCGTGTACCTTTTCAGGACTGAAAGGTCCATTTAGAAAACCTGAGATAAATGGCACGTGAATTGCTGAGATGACATGCGAACATCACAAAGCAAAGGCGAGGAGCGTTATTTCAAACAGATGAGACAGACGAGATGCAAGAACTTCCTGTAAACTTGAGCAAGAGAAAAGCTGAAAGGTGATTTACATTTCAAAAGACCAGTTGCTGGATAGGCGTTCTAAATTTGGTAAGATTCACCGAATAAGATCACTATAAATTTTCAAATCCAGGTCACAAAAGACTACTGCAGTTATTTAGGATCCAAACCAGCATCTGAGCTTCTCTCTTCCCTGCTCCCCCCACCCCCAAATATGACAGGAAGGTCTCTTTGGTTCACCTCCTTTGCAAGATCCCCATCACTGCTTCACCCGGCTCCTGCCAGACAGTGGGACGCAGCGTGCTGTAGAACAGGGCAGTGTCATCACAACAGCTGCAAAATGATTCTGGACTACAACACGCATGATCCAGAAAATGCTCCTAAAATGCAGCAGCCCCAGGGCAGGAGGCAGAACAGGAGCAGGGAGGTATGTGGGTGGGAGAGGAACACCTCACCTGGCATGAAAGGGGACAGTAAGCAGCACCGGGTCATTGCTATTACAAAACATCCACAGTGGTATTCATCTGCTCCAAACATGCTACACAGAGTACCAACCCAGAGCTTCTAGTATTGAAAACAAAAAAGGTGAGAGAAAAAAAAAAAAAAGCAGGGCATCTTTGGGTTAAAAAAAAAATAAAATTACTTTTGCTACTAAAGAGTCAAACCTGAAATAAAAGGGCCAGCAGAATATGGCTTACTAAACATTAATTTTGCATACTGTTTAAAGTTTATTTTTTAAAAACTGCTTCTGAAATTCTCAGTCACAATCAAGTAACTAAATTAAGCCTAATGCTTGTAACTGAAAGATTATGAAAATACTTGTTTTTTGTTCAAACCATGTAAAAAATCCTCAATACATTTTAATATTTTCTTTTCAAAACTAAATTGGAAGATCAACTCTCAGCAGATTTAAGTGTATTACACACAGTATTTTGTGAATTAAGATTTATTGATTTCCATTGTATTTGCTTTAAATATGGTTGAAGCTGACTGCAGAAAAGGGATGGTGAAATTTTTAAGTTAAAAGTAAACTAATGGTGAAAGAACATCACCTCTGGCTTCCATCAATGCCTCGTTTATCATATTTTATTAATAAGTTCCAGGACTGTCACATCCAGGGATGTTGGAGGCCTCTCCCAGCAGTGTCCTTAGCTTTGTGTCATTTTCCTGTGCCAGAGGTGAGCGTGCTTTCAAAAATACTGCCACTTTCCCAGCACCGTGTCTTTGATTGCATCAACATATTGAGTTGGTACCCAATAGACCCAGTAGTAAGACGCTTCTGTTGGGCCCAGCTGAAATGCCTGCAAAGTCAAAAATGACAACATTTACAAACGGGAAACAGAACACCTAATACCTGTGGACAGATACAGCTTATCCACTACGAAACCAGACAAGTCTGTTATACCTCCTGCCTCCTTCAGACACTTGGTGCACACTACCGCTATATGGTAAGCGATTAAAAAGGCATTCCTCAGAGAAACAAGAACTGCAAAGTACCACTTAAAATGACGAGCTCTTTCCTTTTACAGTATCACAGCAGCAATGAAAACTCTTGGCCAGTTTCAAGAACATGAGGAAACTATTCTGGAAGGCAAAATCTGAAGCATAACTCAAAGTCTCTAAAGAAATTACCAGAATGCACAGAGTGGAGAAGCCAAACAGGAACTAAATAAGAAAATGACTATGTTTTCATAGTCATGAAATTTCATAGAATTTCATATTTAGACATAACGTCCTACTCTCAACTTCTGTCAGCATACACAGGAGAGGAGCACCACGCCATGCCAATAACCTCTATCCTTGCTTTAGGAGAAGAGCTTACTGTAGTGTATTCTGAAGAGGACATTTTCTTACATGGGCAATCAAAAATCAAATATTTGGACAAAGACTAGATCAGTACCCTCCTGCAGACAACAGTTTTAAGGTATAATGTTTCCCCTTCCTTCCCCTAAGAAGGAAACATATAAGGAACTTACTTCAACATTAAAAGTTAGTAACTGTACTTTGGAAAGCAAGACCTCAAAACACAACATAGATGAAATGAAACAGCCAAAAATTCAGTAGAATTAGCACAGCTCTCATTAAGTGTGTTACTTTTCTAGATCCAATAGCAGTTTTTCAGAAAATTACATATGGGAAAAAAAATATTACAGCATCAAATCCCCCTTTTTTTTTTTTTTAACCTTCAGCAAGGCCTGTATAAATACAACAGAAATCAAACTAGATACAGGAAAATCATGAGCTATATTGTGAGTATTTTTACTGTTTTAATACTGTCACAAGATAGAAGATCTGAAATAACGCTTAAGCTCTTAATGTTTGTCTGAAACTAACCCGGAGCTCCACAAAGTAGCCACCCAAAATATTTACATAGTGATGGCAGACCATGTCCACATTCCCATCATCCACAACACATGAGGCTGGCATTACTATCTATCTCCAGCTTGCTCCGTTTTAAAAGCCTTACTTCTGTGTATTTGCATGAAGTAATTAGAGTGGGTATTATTAAAGTAGAGACACTACTTACCATCATGTGATAATCCTCATGTCCTTCAATAGGTTCACTCACCACATTTTTAATGGACCCCATGGGTAACTTTTCTGTTCTCTCTACATTAAAATTGATCAAAGTATTATTTCTGATATATGAGGAAGTAGTATTTCATATTAATTTCAACACCACCTCCCTTGCTTCCAAAAGCTCCTCATGTCAGCAATCTCCTCTTTGGGTGAACTTTGGATACCTCCTGCTGAGGAGCCCCTCTTCCACATTACCACGTACCCCACAGCTGGCACGCTATTAATTTAAAGGAACCCAAAACTGGATCACACAGTTCCTCCCATTTTATGTCTCTGCATCACATTAAGTACTTCAGCATACCGGATTCGGGTCTAAACTAAGAGACGGGAAAACCCTGGCTTTATTTGATGTTTCCCCATAAGGAACTCCATTCCGACCAGCAGGAAATACTCACCATAGTGAAAGATGGTCCAGGTGTAAGAATATTCAAGAGTGACAACCAAGGATTATACTAAGCTCTACAGAAATGACAAGGCTGAAAGCTGAATGAAGACAGGCTAACTAACTCTTTGAAAGCCTAGTCCTGGTTTTAGCTTGAGGCAGTGTTCAACTGTTGCTATAAAAGCCCAGGGAAGTAAATATTAAGAAGGGAAAGGGAAAGAAACAAAAAGAGAAACTGGGGGGGGAAGATGACTACAATTACATGAGAGGAAATGTCAGCCAGCCAGAAGTAACCAACAAGAATGACAAAGTATACGGTTTACGGCAGACTTTTTCTGTCTCAGTTCCATCCTCACTTCTTTCTGAAGACTTAACTCCAAGATCCTTCCTTTCAGTTCCAGCTTTCAGCGTCACATAAAACAGAGAAAGGAGAAACTGAACTATGAGTTCCTTGGATACATCTAATTTCTGTGATCCAAAAAACACACCTACCTAAAAAAGGCACACAGGGAGATGAATTTTGTGATGTAAAGACAAATACTCCCTACCTCAGTGTTGTAACTAAGTTAACTCTGAACTACCCCACTCAGACTCGCGACATTCACTCATTGAGTAAAATCTTACTTTGCACTTAGCATCCCGCAAATCATTTACTCTTCACAGCATCTCAGCAATAGACAAATCCACATTCTCAATGCCTCTACAAAAATGACACAGAGCAACTGAGAAACATCTATCTATACCAAACCTTAAACTACAAAAATGTGCAAAGTAATCTGTGAAGCACAGGGAGGCTGTGTGGAGGAAGAATCAGTTTCAACTTTCCAGGACTAGCAAGTGAAAAACTGTGTTAACACCCAGTTGGTTTTATTCCAGCGCTTACGTGCTGGCATCTGCCATGAATTTCTCAGAGCAGGAAGGAGTTTTTCCCAACAACAGCCAGCAATTACAACCATTCCCTAGAGGAAGCAAGCTGCTGCTAATTCTGGGAAGTGGGGAAACAGGTTACATGAAAGACAGATGACTACAAGTAGAATCAAATTTCACAGCTTAAGAAACACTAATCTAGAACACTTCAGAAATACTAAACTTGAAACTCGTCTAGAAAGTGAAGGAAGAGGATTTATTACCCAAATACTAAGCATGTATTTAGAAGACATTATCAGTAACAAAAAGATCTGCCTGCCCAACCTATAGAGGAAAAAACCCCCAATGTCTCGCTCCATCATTTAGCCCAGGAGAAAAAAAATCACTGCAACTGGTTCCAATAGAGGTTTTAAAGAAAGAAAAATCTTCACTGTCGAGTCTGTCCTACAAACGAAAAATTTCAGAGATTTTGGTTTACTTTGGAAATAACGTAGCAGCTGGAGGTGACACCCAAAGCTAATATTACCATCCAATTAGGTTACTTTACTGGGACAGTGAGCAAGCGCTTCTATTCCTCTTGCTCATCACTATAATATTGCCCCATCCTGGTCAAACTAAAGGAGCACAGCTTCCTTTGGAGGCAGGGGGTTATCTGAGACGTCCTCAGCAACGCACGTTATCACCACAGCACTTTCAGCTCCTCCTGGCACCACTCAAGAAGGTAAACCGACTCCTCTGCACAGCAACACATGCCATAATTTCTGCAGTTGTACATCACTGAAACAAGACACCCAACTAATTTTGGTTGGAAGGACAGATACTGATAGAGATGCCAGCACTCCTAGCTTTAATGCCAGTCCCAAGATTCCGTTTCGAGTCTCAGCCAAGTCGTTGAGCCTCTATGCGATGTTGGCAGCAAACCAATGTTTATGAAGTGCTTTTGAGATACGCTAGGAATGTCAAATATTATAATTTACATTTAGACCTATGAATAGCAGATTGGAACATTAGTCTACTGGCACAACTGAACTCAAGTTTTTCAAGAACAGAAGTAAAGTATCAAATAATATTCAATGATCTGGGAGAATGGCATTTGAGAAGAGGAAGCAAAATTTAGTATTGAAGTGTTATAATACCAACATTATTTCCTAAACACAATTTAGTCACACCAGAATCTATTTCTAGGTCACACAATTCACTTATAGCCCAATTATCAATTATTCACCTCAGAGTTTTAGAGTTACTCACCTTTTGTGCCAATCCATAGCTGGTCTTGCTCAAGTTTAAAGGTCAATCTTACTTTCCCCCCTGACTTGTTGTACATGCCAGATAATGGCACTGTTGGCAGGCGCTCCTACAAAGAGGCAACGGTAAGTCACAGTGAAGGACTTTAACAGGAAAAGCTATATTCTCTTAAGTCTTTAAGCATAAGGATGATGCATCTTTCCAGTTTTCTGCTAAGATGACAAAGAATGATTGAACCAGCAAGGAAAGGTCTCAAAGCACAAAAAAGTCTCTCTTTTCTGATCATGACAATGTCTCAAGTACTTATTTACTTACCTGGACACCTTTAACAGAAGGCATCACATCATCAGGTTTTCCTTTATCCAATACTTTTCTGTGTTGCTACAATATACAAACAGAAATTAGAATTCAGAGAAACACAACAGAGCTTTTCAATTTACTTCCAGCTGCACCCTTGACCATATCCCGATAGCACTAAGAGACAGTTAAGGACCATTCACAGTCATTTATCACACCAGAAACAGTTAATTTTCAAAGTTAACCAAGCACTTTTTGTGACAGTCTAAAGAAATCCTATAAATTAATAAAACCTCCATATAATGCAAAGGGTAACATCCACTCTAAATATACATAAATACATATTTATAAGAAAAATTAAAGAATCCCAGGTCCCACTTTAATCTCATACATGCTGAATCACATAGCTAGCACTTGGCAAGACAGTTTTAACAGTCACGTGTTATACCCAGTGAATGGCAGAAAACCCTCCACATCTGACAGCGCAACATACCGCAGCACAATAACAAACCAGAACAGATTAGAGCAGTAGTAACTAAGAAAACCATGCTGACAGCTTGTAAGTTGCCGAGTACCTTTAAACAATGATGGAACTTACAGTGAACGTGAACTATGATAAATTATAGAAAAACAAAAGCATATTTCATAAAGGTCGTAGTTCAATGATGCACTACTTAATTTTTAATCAAATTTATTTTGAGGAAGGTATGGGGCCGGCAATACGTTGTGCTGAAAATCCTCTATCAGCCCCACAACACTGCAGCACCGCCACCAAACCAAGCCTCACCGCACTGTACTTCAGTCCCTACCCGGAGGCAGCACTTCAAGATATCAGAGGAATATTCAACATCCATGTTCCCAATCAAATTCTTTTACACCAATAAAAATTTGTTAGTTTTCAGATAGAATTAATCTAGACTGTGTTTGAGCTAACAACCATGAAATATTTTTATTTTTCATCATTTCTTGTCTGAAATGCGAGGCTGTGCCTGGCACCAGCACGAGCGATGTCTTGCAAAGCCCCAGCCTCCGCTAGGCTGAACATTCTTCTGTTGCCACAACTCCTCTGCA
>NW_009635256.1:11008-11343 GCF_000690535.1 Cariama cristata
AAGGAAACCCCAGCCTGCTCTGAGGAGGAACAGGACCCAAAGGTGACTGCAGAGTACCGCAAGAGTACTGCATAAATCCCACAGCTCCCCTACACCAGGAATTATTGAGACATTAATAACCTTTTGTCTGCAAAGTGGCTCCTTTTTATTTTCTTCAGCTTTGACCTCCTGTTGAGCAGCTTCTTTGGGTGTATTTACTGCTAAAACATCATTGATCGTAGAGCCAACAACCATTATTTTCGCTCCATTTGTTACTTTGATTTCCCGCAACGTTTTCTCCTCTGGTAGAAGTCCCTTGAACATAACTTTCTGCATAGCAGGTGGAAGGCCTAAGA
>NW_009635256.1:11401-11611 GCF_000690535.1 Cariama cristata
GTTGCGAGCCCGCCGAGGAGGCGCGGGCTGAGGGGGGAGAGGCGGCGGCAGCCCCGACAGACCTGTGAGCGAGTGGATCTTCTGCTTCAGCTCGGCCCCCGTGCTGTCCAGGCAAAACTTCACGTCGTACTTGTTCTTGTTCCAGATCACCTTCAGCTCCACCAGCTCCTTCCCGCTCTCCGCGTCGCTGCCGTTGCTGACAGACGCCCG
>NW_009635257.1:0-690 GCF_000690535.1 Cariama cristata
TCCAACCATAATGATTCTGTGATTCTAAGATAGGTGATGGTAAGCAGTAGGAAATGCAAGATGTGGTGCACAAGGTACTCACTGAACATACGTGGAGGGGAAGCGTAGGTTGTATTCTTGGGGTTTGGATGGATGATGGATGGAGGTCACTGTGTGCTCTTTGGTTATGGGCATAGGGTCTTAAGGTGCATTCTGTGTGTATATAATACTGAAACCTTCTTGCCATGTCTGGGGTGAATTCCAGCTGTGCAGTTAGTCAAAGCTGAGTGAGCCTGACCTTCGAGAGGAGATGAACAGACCAGAGGACAGCTAATTGTGCCTGTCAGGAAGCAGCCACACTCGCTCTGCCCTGCGGCCCAAATGGTGGCTGTGGTCCCCCACAGTGCTAGCCCTGGAGCAGGAGGTGAGGCAGCTCCTGGAAGGAGCAGCCAACGAGAAGTTATCATTCACTATCATGTGTAATAGTGTTAAAACGTAAAAGCATAGAATCAGTGAAGCTTGAGAAAGCAATGGGGAGGAAGAGGAAAGAAGTGGGTTTTTTTTTTTCCTTTCTTGGGTTTTTTTTCCTTTCTTGGGTTTTTTTTCCTTTCTTGGGTTTTTTTCCTTTCTTGGGTTTTTTTTCCTTTCTTGGGTTTTTTTTCCTTTCTTGGTCATTCGTCCGTCCTGTGACCCATCATCCTGTCCACATCC
>NW_009635257.1:761-4361 GCF_000690535.1 Cariama cristata
AGCTTTGTCTGCAGGACTTCTGCCATGGTGGAGGCTGCAGTGCATCGCTGAAGTCAACGCTATTCGTTTGGTCTCTCCTGCTCTCTGATGAGGACAGGCAGCCTTAGAACAGAAAACTTCCTGTTTCATTCACAAGGCCACTGTCATGACTACTTCTCTATTAGTATCTTGTAGCTTGCAGCATATTATTTTATTGTGTACCTTAAGAACTGGGTAGTCCAGTGTTATACTATTGTGTAATTCATAACTGATGATGAAGATGCTGACAAAACTCCTGTAGGGTCAGACACGGCTCAATTAGGTAAGGCTCTACTGGGAAACTGAATTGGTTACATACACACATCACACAGTTTCCCAGTAAAGCCTTACCTAGTTGAGCCGTGTCTGACCTTACAGGAGGTCACGTAAACGTATCAAAAAGACCGTGCTAAGGAGTATTTGAAAACTGTTGTTTGCTTTTGTGCTGTTACAGACAAGTGCCCTTTCATAGGGGTTTGCCATTATGTGTTCATGGACAAATTCCGAACTACTCGGGCTTGATTATTGCACGGTCATTCTGGTCTCCCTTCCTGCGTGGTAAGGGTTAAGATCATATGTTTGCTTTTTCTCTTTCTTTGGCTTTTTCAGCGATTTTTGTCTATGTTCTCAAATATCTTAGAGCCAGAATAGAGAATATATTCAACAGATATAAAACTCCTTTTTTACACAAAATGTTGGACATAGAACTGTTTTTCTTCTGCAGAATGTGACCCAAGACATGAAGATGGGCTTCTCTTAGAAAGAGTTTGCATCTTGCAGACTGTGGAATTGTAAGAAGGGTTTTTTCCTAGACAAGAAGCTATCTCTCAGTTTCAGCCTTACTGCAAGTCTATGCCATACTGTCCTCTGAAGTGTAGAAAAGCTGGACTGTCAGGTTCTTCAATGTATTTGGATCCATTGCTCAGCCTCTTAATTGCTTCGTTTTACCCTAATGAAAGGCTGGAACTAGTCATTAAGGTCCCTTGCTGTTGTTGTTGTCATCAATCCACCAAGACACTGTCTTCTCTTTCCTGCCTGTCACCACAACTTTGGAATAAACTCAGCTTTCCCATCCAAGAAAATACTCAGTGTTATTTGGAATGTAGACAAAATATCTCCTCCTCGATTGTTCTTTTCACTCTCACTAATGGCTGTATCGAGATGCCTGGGATTGTGTATTATTTAGGAAGAATTTAGACAACTCTTGCCTCTGTTTTAGAAAGTGCTGCTTATATTGTCTGCAAGGTACATATATAGGCTTTGAATCCGTTCATTGTGGTTTAAAGCTGTAAAACAAATTGTAGACAACTCATTTTGGTGTTTTGAATTGATAGTTTTTGTAAGGTATTTCTCTTAGATAAGGTGTTCTTCTGACATGAGGCTTAAGTGACAAAATACTGAGAGATGTGACAGCTTGTGCATGGAGCGGGGGGTGTTCAGATTGTGCTTTTCAGTAGTGATTTACTGCTGCTGCATGCCTGCACTACCACTGTGATTTATTTTTTTTTCCAAATACATTTGTACTGAAAGAAGAATGTGCATAGGTGGCAAATCCTTTAATGCTATTTAGTGTATTTTTTTTAATGGAATACTTCATAAGTACTGTCACTGTGGTTTTATTCCAAATACATTTGTACTGAAAGAAGAATGTGCATAGGTCGCAAATCCCTTAATGCTATTTAGTGTATTTTTTTTAAATGGAATACTTCATAAGTACTGTCACTGTGGTTTTACCTAGATATAATCAAGAGAAGTTCAAGACTGTTAGTGTTTTTTTTCCTCGTGTATCTCAGCAGTTACTGGTGATGCTAAGATGGGTGATTTTTGATGACTGACCAGTATGAGCTCTAGTTAAAACAAGAAATTGAGTATGATCTGTCAGCATCCTACCTGTGGTTGCCTTGCATTACTTCTCCATTACCTTGGGCTGCTGAAAATATTGTAAGTTTCAAAATTGTATAATAGTTGGAGAAGTACATTTTGTGTTCATGTACATGTTTTGTGTTCAGATATTTGGACTAATTGTTTACAGAAATGGCTTTTTGTGTGAATAAAAAGAGGACAGGGAAAATTATTTTGATTATTAAATGATAGAAAAATGCTAGGAAATCAAATTTACCTCCTTTATGCCCTAAGGAATAGAGAAATGGTAGTAGTGCTCTGGGTTCATCTAATTAACATTAGTGGAGTATTAATAACTGACTATTACTGTGAGCTATCATAATTTTTACAAAATATTGGTAGATACAGTACGTGTTTGCTATAAGAATTATTTATTGAAAAATGTAGTAAAATGGATGGTTAAGAAGCACATTCCTATTGTTATGGAAGTCTCTCTTTTAAGTGAAAGATACAGTACACATTAGTGGCTTTGGCTGAAGAGCTCACACTTCTTTAAAGTGTTCCTAACACCCCATGGTTTCTTACACAGTTCTAGTTCTGTTTTCTTTGTTAAAAAAATAGCTATTCTCTCGCATCTCTCAACAGTGTCAGGTTTCATGTGGGGGCAAAGTGATTTCTGTGAGAATGCCAAATGCAATTATGAAATACCCCATTCAGTCACATTCTTGAATTACCTACCCTTGATCACACCACGTTATTAGTAATTCTTGCTCTTTCCCATTCTGCCAAGTTAAATGGAATCAATCTCGTTCTGTACAGATCAGGCTTAAAGTTGAGGGGGAAAAATAGTGCGGGAGAGAAAGCATGATCCTGTTATTCATTGACAGAGTGGCTTGCCTTCTTGGAAGGTAATCCTGTCTTCCAGTCTCCTCTCCCAGGGTGGAAATTTAGAGTAGGCTGGAGGAGACAGATGAAAAAAGTGGAAGGAGCGTGTTGTGGGCAACTGTTTTCCCTGCCCTGCACAGCTTCAGCAGAAGGATCTGGGACAGGCAGTCCTCTTGGCTGGTCCCTGGGACCGTATCTGTGGGGTAGGGCTGTGGGGCTGGCATCCCTTCTGCAGACCCTGTGAGTGAGCCGTGGTCTGTCTCCTCTTGGGTGATGGTGTCATGGAAGGCAGTCCCTGCCATCCCAGCCACCTCCTGCACTTTTCAAGTGACTCTGAAAGCCAAAGGCTCGAGTGAGTTCTGACTGCGTGTGGTGGAATTCAGACTTTAGCCTTTGTGTAATGAGTTGGGCATCGCTTAACCATGCCAGAAAGTCTCTTACAGCTTAAGGATGGAATAATGCTGACTGTGCCAGCAGCTTTGGTCGCCTGGCCAAGGCTAGAAGCTCAAGCAAAATAGGCCTTGGTACATCCCTTATCTGAATTGCAGCCTGAGCAAAATACAGTATCACGGTTACTGGAATTTTGAGAATTCCAGCAATTACCGACTCGAATTGTGGCCAGAATGAAAATTCGGTAATGACTCGGGTCCATCATCTTGCAGACCTGTAAAGAGCAGTCCTAAGTGAGACCCTGTGAGCTCTCCTGGACCACAGCGGGCTACGACCAGCATCTCCCTCAGAGCGGGACAGCTCTCAGAGCTCGCAAACTCTCAAGTTTGTGAAGTTCTGAGGGTCGTTGCTGAAAGCAGACAGCAGAGCCTGGGCCGAAAATCCTTCACTCCTCAAGCCTTGCCC
>NW_009635257.1:4420-4745 GCF_000690535.1 Cariama cristata
GGAAGTTCTCTAATAGGTATACCTACCTCTATACATACATGCCTTTATACATCCCTCTCTCTCTGTGTTTGTGTGCATGCATGGGTGAATTGATTCAAATACTCTATAACAAGTTGTGACCATAGTAAATCCTATTGAATTACTTCGTAAATATTAAATTAGTGAGTGATTAAGTGCATTTACATGGAGAAGTACTCCTAAATTCTGTTGCTAAATACCTCACTCCTGTTACCTCTTAGACATAAACCGTTGACCAAGTTCGGGAGTAGGGGTAGGCCCAGCTGTATCTGGGTTCCTCTCTGAGAAGTTTAGAAAGCAAGGGGGT
>NW_009635258.1:0-37903 GCF_000690535.1 Cariama cristata
GCGCAGAGGAGAGAAGGGCCAAGCTGTCCTGCTATGACAGAGGGATGTGGGAACAGGTGTGCACAGGCCTTCCCTTTTCGGTGTGTGCAGATGAGTTGGATTTTTTGAAGTGACACTTACCTCAAAGGCAGAGATCCTTTGTCCTGGGACAGGCAGAGCAAAAAGAGCACTTTAGAGTTCTGTCCAGGTGAGTTGCTGGAAGGCCAGAAGGTGTTTTGTAGTGCTTGAAGGTCTGTAATTCTTGAAATAAAATTAGAATCACAGAATTGATTTGGTTGGAAAAGACTGCTAGGATCACAGAGCCCGACCTTTGCCCTAACACCACCATGTCAGCTAGACCATGGCACCAAGTGCCATGTCCAGTCTTAAACACCTCCAGGGTGTGACTCCACCACCTCCCTGGGCAGCCCATTCCAATGCCTGATGACCCTTTCTGTGAAGGAAGGTAGATGTCATACCTAGTCTGACTCTTCTAATGGAGTGGGCTCCATATTGTCATCTTTATTCCTCTCTGTCAGGTTCCCCTGAGCTCCTTTCAGGTAATAGTGTTCTCCTGCTGTGTTTCTGGTGTCTGTTCCTGCCCTACTCAGGAGGAGGAGCTACAGGCAAAGTGTTCTTTGGCCCATCAAGTCTGGAGGAGAAGACATCTTGTACTGTTGCTAAGGGTCCAAATGCTGTCCTCTTAGCTTGGGTTCATACTAAAGGGAGAGTTCATGGAGAAGAGAATCATACTGTGTTTTAATGCAAGGTTGTGTAGTGGCCCATGTGACTGGATTAGTTTCAACTTGGCCAGTTTGATGCAGGACTGGCAAGATCCATGGCTGGTGTCCTTGCTGCTGGGGCTGCTTTGTGCCTCTGGAGCTGCTGTAGTTGTTTTTGCTTTGTGAATTGCAGGAGGGAAAGCTGCTTTGAGCCAGGAGTTCCTGACCTCAAAACAGCGTGCAAATGAGCAGCCATGTGAGCAGGAACTCCAGAAATCCTGGGCTCACACCAGCCTCAGAGGTAGCCGGTGCAGACTCAGGGACACTGTTCCCGCAGTGGTGCCAGCACTTGGCTGTGAGAGTGTCTGAGAATTCACAGCACAGATTGCCTGAATGCAGTCCTGAAGGTGACGGACCTTGTCCCTTCCCCATTCTCCAGTCTGAGGTGAGGTGCTGTCTGTGTGCAGTTTCTCTTGGATGTGTTTTCTGACACCCACCCTGCCCCCCTGCCCTGCATTTACTGAAGTCACAGCAAAGCACATCTGTGCTTTCAGGGTTGCACTTAAGGGTCTTTGATTTCTCTTTCTCTGTTGAGCATCTGTCCTGCTATGGTAGATCTGTGTCACTTGCCTTGGCAGGATGTCCTCCCAGTAACAGGCTTTGTCTGGGTGCTGACTGGTCTTGGTGCTCCACCCAGCATCATGTAGCGAAACCCCACTGTGAGGCTGCAAATGGCAGTTCCCTTGTGGCTGCCAAAGTCTGTGTCCCACCTCTCTAGCGCTCTGTGGTGTTCTGCTGAGAGATTTTCATGACCACAGCTTCTGGGGCTTGCCGCTGCATAGTCTTGAGCGGAATGGGAACATGCTGTTTCTGCTCCCCATTCTGTCATGCACAGATGACAAGGGGGAGATGCTGAAGGTAGGCTGCAGTGTACCAGGTTGTTTCCTGCTGCCCTCCCAGGCTTTGCAGACAATGTTGTGGGGTCTGAGAGGCTGTTTTTATAGCAGCAGTTGCTTAGTAAGTTCATGTCATGAGCATGTTGCTGTGGACCTGCAAACTCACAGAAGTTGGGAAAGACCTTGCTTGTAAGGCTAACTGCAGGGAACCTTGAAGCTGGAAAGCAATAGCACAGATGAGAACAGGTTGAGATGCTTGGTGAACTCCTTGCTTGGAGCAGCAAGCAACATTTGCTGTTGGCTGCTGCCTGACCCCACATCTGAGATAGCACTGACCAAGGTTGGACTTGATGATCTTAAAGGACTTGATGATCTTTCCAACTTAAACAATTCTATGATTCTGAGGGCCAGAGAGCAGAGTTGGATGGCATAGGGATAGGCAGGGAAAGGCATGCCTTCCCTTCACTCTGAGACAGCAGTCTCCTCAGCTCCTCAGCTACAGCTACGCATGGGTTCTTGGCAGGTCAGGCATTTGTGAAGGGCTGGTCTGCTGATGTGTTCTCTTATTGGTGGTGTGGCTAGGAGACCTGCTGGGAGCAGTTTCTAGTAGCTGAGGAACATGAGACCTTGCAGGCAGCTGAACTGTCCATACTTGTATGCTGGGCAGAAGTGTGTTGGCCCTGACGCTGTCTGACTGTGTTGTGTCTCATCTTTGGAGAGATAAGACCACTATGGACTGCGTGAGCAAGAAGTGCATCACAGGATCCTCATCTGATTGCAAGGCTCAAAACTGATGATAACTGGGCTCAAAACTGATGTTAGCACCACTTTGTTCCATGGGAAGCTGTTGAAGCACAGCAGGAAGCACAGGAGGATACCACATGAAGTTGCTTAATACTGAGATGATCCCAAATCCAGTTAGCTTTCACATGCAACATAAGGGAGTCATCAGTCCTCTGTTCCAGGTTCCTTTCCAAGGTGTTCCAGATTGCATGGCTCAAGAGGGGAAAATCTGCATTCTTCCTCACTGAAACCCTGCTAGAGTTCCTGCTGGCTTACCCTGCACTCAAGTCATCTGTGTCACCTGATGTGTGACTTAAGGTAGTAGAAATGGAATGTGGCACTTGAGGACTAGAACACAGCTATGGATTCCTACTGGGAGGCAGCAATAGCAGGATGCTCCCTGGTACCCATGTGGCTAGCTCATGTGATTGTTTTCCTTGCTGCCTCGCAGTGGTGGTAGTCTCTTTTGAGTCTGCTTCCCTTAAGGAGACTTTTTCCTTGAATGTCTGTCCAGCTTGGAGTTGTCCATACTGGTAAATATATGTATAGAGAGGTGGAATCCTGCGTTTCTTGGAGGGTCTGCATGGCCAGTCACAGCACGCATTCCAAGAAGAGACTGTGCTGCTGCTTTGTGGGGGGATCTCAGCAGTGCCCAGAAGTTAGAGGGTTTTCCTGTGATGCAGGTGGAAAGTCTTTTCAGATACCCAACAAGTGCAAGGTGTAAACATGTGCGTGGGTTTCATATGAGTGACTTTGACTTTGTACTTTTTGAGTCTTATCCCACTTGTGTTTCACAAATGTGCTTATAGTTGATCTGCTACTCAGCACTTCTAGGCATGCCTCTCCTGGTTTGGAAGATGCTTTGCTGGGTAGTGGCTGTCCTCACTGCAAATGCTGTGGGACATGACTCAGAACAGAAGTATTATTTTTTGATACAAGTGACAGCCCATAGCTGATGGAGAAGCAGTAGTTTCATCTTATGGGGACAACGGCAACAGCAAAAAAGCAAGGGAGGCAAGTTTGTGTTAAATCTTGTAAGATGCTGCTTAGAAGTGGTGTGAATGTGGGAGGCCTCTTTCTGATTTTTCTGATTTGTGGATCTGCGCTGATTAAAGATCAGTGTGAAGGCACATAGGGCTACCTTAATACTGTGCTAGTCTCGACTTCCTGTTGCTACTAGCCTCGGCATCATACTTCACCTCTGTCCTACCTTCTGAGACCCCAGGTGAAGCTGGGAAAATCCCCCTTGATGTTTCTGCAGCTGGTGAAGTTTGTGGTTTCCTCCAGAGTTATCCCTGAACTCCAGAGGTTGCCAATCTCCTTACTGGCCCCTGGGGCAGAGACCATCTGCAGAACTTGCTTGGTGTATGTGTGGTGGCTCCTGTGGTCTGGAGATGCCTGGTGTTCACAGCAACATGCCATGCTTCTGTGGAGAACTGTTTTGATGCATTTGCCACCCTGACTTTTCCACTGCAGTACTTCCTTGGGTATGTGTCTTTGGGAGGTGCTTAGTCCTGGTCTTTGAACTCTTTTCTCCAACTCTTGTTCCCTTTTTCTTGCAGTGTATGTAATTATTGCACAGCTGATTGTTTCCAAAACAGTCTTAGTGAGCTACACACTGCTGTCACCTCTTCATTGTCAGGACCCCATTGTGCTGCATGTGCTCCCCAGTATAAGCTGCTGTTCTCTGAGGGACCTCAGAAAAACACCTGCAAACATGACATTTGTGTCCTTTCTTTGGGCGAACACTTGAGAGGAATCTGTTGAACAGTGTAGCAACAGCATCCACAAAAAGACCTTGAGTTCCTGTAGTTTTAGGTGTTCCCCCAGCTTCTGAAGCCAGATACTTTCAGGAGACTGAGACGTGGCTACCAAGAAGATGAGCATACATATTCAACAGCAAGACTGATAAAAGACCAGATAGTGAGGCTGAACATATCAATGTAAGACCATCAACTGTGCTAGCAGGACTAGATGCTTTCCTTTTGCTAATGTCTTTTTACTGTGCGTTTTCTTTCTCACAATAATCAGGATAATAACAAAAAACTAGAAACCACCTGTTGGTCTTTCTTGTTACTACTGATCGGGTTGTCTTCCAAGCCAAGACATTGTGAGTTCTGATCTTGGGCAGGGGACCTGCTAGAAGTATGTGAAGTACATTTTATTTTCTGAATAGGGTTTGTAAGGAAATGGAATGCTATTCAGAGCCAGGAGAATGATTCAAAGCGATTTTCTTTTCAATTTTAGGTCTGAGAAGAGACTAACTGTCCCACCACGGTTTCAAAAGGAGTTGCAAGTTCATCTGTCCAGAAGCTCTCCCATAGACTCAAATGGTATGTTTGCCCAGTAAGAACATTTTTTGTCAACTACTTACATTGGATTGGGTGTCATGTTAAGAAAAATCTGTGTTAGTACTTGTTTTGAATGAAGATAGGTTTGGGTGAGAAACCAAGTTCTGTGGGTGAACCTTCTCACTCTGAGTTCATGATACTGGGGAAATGTGTGTGTTTACTTGTCTGCCTCTCTTCTAGGAAAATTCCTATGTAGTAAGTGTCAAAGTCAATCACAAAACTAGTGTGTGTAGGTTGGAAACAGGAAGAGCATGCTTAACTTCACTGCCAGGGTAGGAATCTGGTATAGGAGAGTGAAATCTTGGCTTTCAGGAGTAAGTAGCACATTAACCTAGCTGTCCAGAAAATACCCTTCTGTGTGGCTAACTCCCAGTACTTTTGCAGTTGATGAGCTTGTCAAATTATGTTTGCTTTCTTTGAGGCCTGTCAGGCTGATTTGTGAAGCTTTGGGCCTGGTGGCAAATACATCCCTCCAAAGGGAGGAGAGGAATAGAGATGAGGGAGCAGGCAAGCTAGTGGTGTGAACCTCCAACTGGGATGATGACTGCCTTGCTCCTACCTTGCTCCTACACACAGTGTATGAATCTGTCCAGAGCAGCTGGACAGTTGCTGTCTCTTTCCCCGCTCCACTGGAGGGCTTCCTTGGGTGCAGTAGCACAGAAAAGTTGGGTATTGGGTTCAAACTTTTCCTCAGGACATATCTTGGAATGAAAGGCAAAACATTGGTCTGTTTTGTACATCTGTCTGAATTTAGAAGAACATCCTTGGGTGTTTTGCTGTATCTTTGTTGTTGTGTTTGTACTTGTAAAGAAATTATCTTGTGTACCTCTTGGGACATGCCTCTGTGCAGCCTCTCAGCAACAGTGTGGCTGAGGGTTTTGTAACCTCTTCCAGGATCCCTTCTGAAGAAATATTTAGCAATGTCTTATGAAAATAACTGCAGTGATTGAAAATTCAGCTTCAGGTTAATTACTAAATGTCTGAGTTTCCATGGCTCTTTCCAATAGAAAGCGGCTGAAACAGCCACACTGGGTGGAAGAGCCGCATATTAGAGTTGGTGTTATGCTTGCAGCTCACATGTTTAATTTTTCAGTAGGTAGGTAAATATCTGTCTCTCTGCTGCTAAGGCCGTGTTTCCTTCAAGGCTGTATTTTTATTTAACAGATAATTTGAATACATCCATTGCGGAGACACATGCTGTTGCCTCTGGCCCTTCTGCTGCTCATGTGAATGAAGTTCAAAGTCGCATTCAGGAGATTCTGAGCAAATTCAGCAGTGGTATCTGGGTGTCAAAGATGCCACAGATCTACCAGGAAATGTACGGGGAGGAGCTTAGCACAGCGGTGCTCTGTCAGCTTGAGAACTGGCCTCATGTGTGCACAGTAAGTATTGAATGTCATTTTTGTGGAAGGTGTCAATACCCTACAGATTTCTGAGTGTTCATTTGCCAAATGTTATTTTATGTAGTCCTATTGATACAGTGTAAGTCGGTACGGAAACTCTCTAAGACTCAATTTGGAGTTTTAGAAAGCAGGCATTCTTTATTGCAGCACTGGATGCACGGGGGTTCGCTCCACCTGATGTGCATACCCAGCTGTTACTGTGAACAGGTTATATGGATACAATTGATTACATATTCATTGTAATTCCTGGAATGAGGATGTGTATTTGTTACTTTTCCCTGAAATCATTTACATACAATTACATCATATGATTACATGATCATTTCTATTGCTTATGCATGCTCAGGGGAAGGGTCTTCACGTGGGCAAGGGTCTTTCTGACCTGTGGGCATGATTTTTAGTATTATAATGAAGGCTGGTTACTACAGGGCACCTTAAAAACTAATTTCATTGCCAAGTTAATTAATAGAATGGCCGCTTTGCCAGGTTGTCATATAACGTAACCATGCTTAGTAGCTTAACACAATCAGTTCCAGGTGTTCTCATCAATTTCCAGGACTTCACATACCCTTATTCCCTTCACAAATCCCTTATTTTCAATCAAAGTCATCTTGACCAAAATTCAAGGCAAGGTATAATCAAAACCTTGTAATTATTAACTACAATTCCAGTACAGTGCTACGAGTTTTCTTATACAAGTAGCATGTTGTTGTGATGATATCACTGTTTTATTTCATGATCTGTAGCAGTGGGGGGGGAAAAAAAAAAAGAACACCACCACACCCCACCACCCCACCCCCCCCAAATTGTATCAGTACCTTCGAAACAACACCCAAAAAATCACTGCTGGCTGGACTAGGATTGTTTTGGACGAGAAAGGTCTGCCTCTGTGGCCTCCTGGAGCAATTGCTCCGGGTTGCTGAGTTGCCACGTTTAACTGACTCCAACACTGACAACAACCACCACTACCCCCGCTTATCTCTGTCTGTTATCTCTTGATCACCAGGGGTGTCTTTGTTCTTTGTATTAGGAACTGGTATCAGGCTGAGCCTCCGCTTACAGCTTTGCCACCTGAGTTGTCATCACCACTGTGTTAATGGTCTTCAATTGCTGGGCTTTTCTCTCTTTCTTTTGCGCTCATGGTTCGTTTAGGGTATAATGCAACTCTGCATTAAGTCTTTGTTTAGCTTTACTTTAACTGGCCAGTCATATCGATGAACACTTCCAACTTCATCAGCATGTGTCGAACTGTGGCACCAGAAGGGTGTTGAAATAATGAGAATTTCTGTCTGCGTGAAGTGGCTTTTCATGTGCATACTGCTAAGTATTTTCTTGTGTAATAACTTTAAATGCCAAAAAAAAAAAAATTCACTGAGATTAAATAATTGCTCTTCGGGAATAACACCATTTGCATGTGTGTATGGTATTCTAACACATATATAAAATGCATTTGTGACATCTACTACAGACATCAGTAACATAGGCAGACAGCAGCAATTTGTTTTGATGGTGGATGATCAGTTCCTGTGTTATCCATAGAGCAAGCTGTTATGTTTTGAGTTAATTCCTGCAACGAATTTTAGTCTTTTCCGTGGCTAATGTTCCAGAAGAAAATGATACTGTTCATCCAGAACCTTCAATCTGTTTTCATTGTCCATTTGCTTGTTATCTGTTGGGTCTATCTCTTCTTTCTGGCAAGCAAATAAAGTCATTTTAGTGTAAATAAGCAGTCATTAAATCTGTGGAAACATTGTAGTACAGCAGGCACAGCACAACAGCAATCAGAACTATCAAGTTGTCTTGGCACGGTCAGTCTTCTTCTAGAGAACTGTTAATGAGCCTGTAAAGCCCGTCTCGGTTTACTGACTTAGATAAATCATAGTCATGGCTCTGGCATGGAGGAGTTTGACTGGGACCTAGACCTTCTCATATGAAGGTTACTGTACATCTCTTCAATATAGTCAGTGTTTATTCGTGGTTCAAACAAGTTGTCTGCAGGTGTACAGCTCTGTAGATCCTTTGAAATGCCAGAGAGCAGACTATACCCTTCAGTATCAGTAAAGATGCTTCCTTGACTGATTTCTGAATTATTTCTGTCTTGTTAGGTACTTACGCTGCAAGTGTCTGCCAGCCTCAGAAGAACAGAAAAAATGCCTGGTGTTTCAGTACCTTCTTAAAGAGACAGCACATGTTCTTACTGATGAATACATACTGATCAATAGTAACTTAGTTACAAACCAGCAGATATTAGACCTTGTAATATGCTTTCAGCATCTCCAAGCTCATCATTTGAGGACTCTGCTGTGGACAGTGTCACTTCTGAATAACTGACATCCCTGAACCTTTCTCTGAAAGGAAGGAATTTCATTTTTGACTTCTGGGAAATTATAATTTCTGTATTTAGGTTACAATAATCAGTAATGGAAACTTTTCCTATCTGGTGAGCTGAAGTCTCCAAAAATCACTATAAGTTGCAGGTTGATGATCTTGTTTTCAGTCTTCACCTTTCAGGCAAGAGGACCTACTGCAAAGGATTGTGACTGACGTTGTTCACCGTCAGTCTGTTGCCTCCCTTCTTTAGATTAGCTTGCTTGAGCATCTTGCTTGTAACAACATATTTTGCACAGCTAAATGCAGAAATACAAAGTAATTATGTAGTGGTTAGCACTCAGAGATTATAGCCAAGCCTTAATGAGCAACTGGGCTGAGAATAAATATGCTCACTACCCTTACATAATACACGAAAGTCTTTGCTGTCCAGACAGGCTTCAGTCAACAGAAGAAGGGTCTGCTTCAGTGGCTCTGTCGGTCAGATCTGCATTGTTGCTGAATTGTCTGCTTCTGTCACCAGCAAGAGTAATGCTTTGAAAAAAGTAATGGCTGGTGGTGACCCTCCCACCTTCATTTTTTTTCTGTCAGAATCTTATACCTTTTGGTTTGATGAATTACTTTGTCATACATATTTGAGCAGTTAGTGATCCCCATTTTAGCCATCCTACTCCTCTCTGATTTCTTACCTTTCTACAGATTTTTCTCACAAGTCTTTCTTACAGCTTAGCAGTTTTTTTAGAGTTTTGAGCCTAAGTTATGTAGCTCCACTGTGTTTGCGCTCATCCTTGAATCCTTGGGATACAGGCAGCTGAACCCCTGAGGGAGACAGCACATTACAGCAGAGGTATGAGAGTGAGAGGGATGCAGACTTGTAAACAAACAAGTTCTGGTTTTTGGTGGTGTTTTTTTTTCATAAGTCACCAATAAACCAAAAGTAATAATACACTTACTTTTGGCACTGGCAAACATGTCTGGTGATTCCCTTATCAGTCTAATTATAAACTGCTTTACTGAGTGATATGCATGTTTAAAAGACTTTCTTTGTGCGTGCCCAGCTATTCTGAGTTACTTGAACTCTGAGTGATTCAGGAAATGGCAATTGAGATTTGGCAATTCGAGAGAAGACTAAATTCCTACATCTTTTCTCAAAACATTTACTTGAATTTTCCAGGAGCAGCGTAAATGTTACCGCTAGTGTTGCTGCCCTCAGGTGATGCCATGCCAACCTTTGGCTTACCTTCAGATCTTCCCCCAGTGATTCTAGTTTAACAGTGATTCTCTTTCTTCCAAAGTGTCTCCCCATTACTGGAAGGATTGAGGAAAATACTGCCTGTGCTCCTGAATTTTTCTTCTCTGGGACCTAAAATCTCTTTTGGTCGACTTTTTGTTGCAGCATCGTTAATGCCCACATGAAAGAGCAGGAGTGGATAGTAGTCTGAAAGCTGTACTTACGCTATTCAGTCACCTGGTGACATCTGTAATTTGGGCCCCAGGGAGACAGCAAACTACCCTGAAAAGGCAGCCCAGTCTCTAGTCTCATGAATAGAGAACAAAATAGCGAACACTGTACCACTGAGGAAACATGTTGTGTAAGCACATGTCAAAATACAATGTGCTCCTCCGGTCTCCACCCAGAAAATACACGAACAAAAACTCACTGAGAGATCAATCAGAGTGAAAGGTGATTCAGAAGGGTGATGGGTGAAGATAAGTAATGGGATTTTCTATGAGCAACAGTTAAGTTACATGATTTAGGTGGGGAAAGAATGATATATGGGCTATAAAATGATAACAGACCTGAAGAAGGTAAATGGGGAATGATCATCATCTTGAATTCAAAAGCAGCTGAATACAGTCACTGATGAATGGATGATTCCTGGCCTCAGTTGTCATGAACTACTTCATTTCAAAGAAACTGTCACTAACTGATAGTGCCTGGACTATGGAGTATGCAAAATGGGAGGAAGAGGTATCACTACATTTGCCCTATCCCCTATGCTTTTTTGCCCTACTGTTGTCAAAGAGGATGTCAGGCTAGGAACAAACTTGTTCTGACCCAGTACAGCTCTTCTAACGCACTGGTTCTACCTGCCTGTATGTGATTATTCCACAGCTGATCCTTTCCAGCCAGTCTTGGTGCTGGCTTCTTTTTAGTGGTGGCCTTTCTTCATGCTCATACATTAACCTGAGAAGATGACAAAATATGTCAATCCCCTGTGGTGTTTGTCAGATGAAGCCATCTTCTGTCATTGTTTTCTCCACTTATCTTCCCAAACTCATTCTTGCAGTTAGAAGAGAAGAAAGAGTGAATAGTACACAGCCACCTTTTAATTGGCAGAAAGAAGGCATGCACACTTCTAGATTTGCTTCTAGAGTTTTCTTGCAGTAATGGCTGCCTTAGTCTTTCTATCTGATTTCTTAAGGAGCTGGTAGAAAAATTATGCCAGCATTCTGAATTTGGAAATTCCAATTGTGCTGGAAGAGATATACCTGCTTTTCAACAGTTCCAGAACAAAGATTTTTTTTCGGCAAACATCCTACTGGGTTTGGCTGCCTCTCAGTTTAACTGTTAATCTGTTGTCAGCAGAGGCCTGTAATCTACCGTTCCTCAGTCAGTTGTCTTACTGCTTTTTAATAATCATGTGCCTAAAGAATATGTAATACCTGAGCATATTATTTAGTATGCTTAAGCACTTTGGTATTGTATTAGCTGATACTGTGTGAAAATGCTCCTCAGACTGGAGAACATTTGCCTGGCTATTCTGAGGAGGAGACTTTACAAAGTAAAGAAAAACTTAGTGTTCTTCCCTTCATTTCTTGGATGTCTGGGATGGTGCTGGTCAGGTCCCAAAGGCTGTCTGTCTTCTTGAAGATACATAATTGGAAAAAAAATCAGAGAAAAGATGGGGGAAATTGGCGTGGATTTTAGGTGTTTGTGGTTGGTTTTTTGTGTTTTGGGTTTTTTTTAAGTGGTTGTTACAAGTTGGAGTTTGTCGTTACAAACAGGAAGGTAGAAGATATTTTTAGACAAGAATGGGACTTGTGTATGTTGCCTAGTTGACAGGTAGGATATTTTGGATTTTGTTTTGGTTTTTTTAACAGTATCTACTTCTCAGAATATTCATTTTTTACATTTTGTCGAAGTTGTGATTGTTTGCAGAAAGTGAAACTAAAGGCTTAGGAAGATGACAGGATCAACTGGTAAACAGACTGACAGGAACAGGATTAGGGCTGTTGTTTTCTGAATCTCTTTGTTCCTGGGCGGTGTCCCCTCTCTTAACTGTTTTAACTACTACTACATCTGGCAGCTGAGTTTGTACTGTAGTGTTCAGAGTGAATTAAACAGGTCCGCTCAGAGGAAAGGAGGATTGTCATAGTAGCCAGTTGTATTCCTTGAGCAACTTTGATTCTGTCAGGTTTTTACTCTCAAGGAAGAAATTTCTATACCATAATTCAGCTGTGTGAAGCCAAAGACATCATTACAAGCAGAGAAATGGACTTGATAGAATAAAAATTCAGCTTTAGTTATATATAATAGTGTGTTCTTACAAGCTGGCTGTACTTTGCACATGGAGGAGACGATGGAGCAGGCTGTCATGGCTGGTAGCACGTATGAATGAAAGCTTGCATAGTTTACACAAGCCCTGTGAACTGTCTCCTGCCAATGAGCTCTAGCATTATGATAGCTTTTGCCATGCTCATTGAAGAAGTCAGTGTTTGGTCTGACAGTTTGCTTTAGTGGGTATCTCAGTACTAGACACAGAGCCACTAGCCTTTTAGAATGGAGTTCAGTGAACAGAAGACATGTTCTGCCTGAAATTTAGCTAGATGTGTTCTATATAGTACAGCACAGGGCAAAATACAGTTGGTATGAGCTTCACTGAGAAGATGGTGTCATAGTACATGTGGAAATAAGCCAGTTGAGGACACAAGATCCAGGATAACTTTGCTGTCCAAACACAGTGCTAGAACAGGCTGTAACTCTTTTATGTTCCTGAAGATCAGGCTTACTGATGAGTGGTTAGACAACATGATGAGCCACCACATGAATTCAGGCTCCATTTGACAGCATCTTTCCTTGTTCCTGCTTCACGTACACTTGCAACTCCTTGTGTGTTAAATCTTGCACTTCTGTGACCCCTTAGGAAGACTTCACTCCACTATGAGATGAAAATTAGTGCAGCCAAGAAGAACTGCTGACAAAAGTGTCTGCTGATCTTCAGTGCTGGCATAAGGATGTGAGGAATAAGGGCAGCCCTCAACAGTACAGACTTGTTAGATTGGCTCAGCTGGCTTATTGCATCACAGAGTTTCACTTGTAACTGTGTGTTTCAGAAGTCAGAGTCTCAAAAGCACGAGGAACTATGGAGAATAAGTATCTTCACTGTGATGTGCAATGTAATGTAGTGGGAGGGCAAGGAGGATGGACAGAAGGGGGCAACCTAAAGACACTTCTGAACTTTGCAGAACTTACCACCCCAGTCCTAAGCACAGCCAGACCTGAACAAGGGAAATCTTGGCAGTAGATCCTTTAGTCTAACAACAAAAGAAAATGCAAAAATATGCCCAGTATGACTTGTGTTTTAGCATTTGAGTTAAGTACAGAAGTAATGACTACCAGAAATGGAACGTTTCAGAGTCAACTCCCCTGGCATTGTAGTGTCCACCTCTGACAGAGAAAAGATGCTGTCAGCCAAATGTACGGATGCAAGGTACTGCTGATCAAGGCCAGGAATACCTTCCTCACTGTTTTGAGCTCCAACTAGCTAGGAGTTGAACTTCATGTATTATTGAGGAAAGTCAGGTAGAGGAAAGCTACCTTCACACTGAAGCTTTTGTCTTAGGTGCCTGTCAGCACAATGTGTCTGTATGCAGTCTATGGTACATATGCCATAGTAGCTAGCTTCTATGTTGTGTATTTAAATCGAACCTGAAAGAATTCATGCATCACACTTCTAATGAATTACTCTCATTGAATCAGAGAGAGAGTTCTGATCGATGTGTTTTAGAGCAGTTTTTGAGGACTTGTTTGATACCAAGAATCGTGGAGCCAGACTTTTTCTGTTTGCCATGTGTGATGAGACTGAGTCACTGATATTGAATGCCAGCTTCCACTACACGTTTCCTTTCCGTACCTTGCAGAAGAATGGCAGAAAATACCTGCATATGCTGGTTGTGAATGTAACCTTGAAAGTGAAGGACACTTTCTCTGACTAGAAACTGTCATGCCAAGGAGGTTTTTTCTCCACTTCCTTCCTGGAAGGTATTGATGCTCTAGGAGTTTGCCAGTGTATCTGCTCTTTGGTCATCACTGTACACACAATTAAACCTCAGTGTTATCTTGGTCATTCTAGCATCACAAAGGGGATCCTTTCTTTTGATTATATGTAGTAGTGTAGGGGGTTACTTGCACATTGTCAAGCACAAGTATAGAAAGCTTTTGTCCTAGCAACACATACAGGAGCGTGTCTGCACTCCACCTCTCTATATGTGCATGTCAAAAGGAGTAGACTTGCTCTTCTTTTGCATTCCAGTTTACTTAGTTGCAGTGTCAATGTTTATCTTCAAGTGTTCTTTTTATTTGAAGCTTTATTATTTTGGGCTCCAGAGTTTGATTTTTAAGAGCTCCCTCTGTTACTCAGGCCCAGGACAAGCGTGGTTTTTTTTCTGTGTAGAATGACTTCAGTCTCTATTGCCCTGATAATGCATTCTGACAGCTGTTGACTCTGCTTTATGCTCTCTAATGGAGAAGTAACAACAGGTGTGTTATTCTTGCAAAGCAGGCCTGCCAGCCATACTAATGGGAGGTACCTTGCAGACAAGTCTGTAAACTCAACTGGAAACCAAGTTGAGATATTTGTGCTAAAGAAAGGGTGGCTCTTTTGAAGTGCTGCTCACAAGTGAAGCTGTGTGCTTTTAATTAAAAGTTTCTGTAGTGTTGTGCATCCTTGAAGGTGTCTTGGCCATAGCACTGTCTGGAGGAGTCTGTTGCATCTTGAACGTTAACTTCTAGGCAAGAAATAGTAGCCTAATGATGTCCACCTGAGCTTATTTATACTGAAGTAAGCTGAAACAACGTACTGAAATAGCATTTTTCTGTTTCTAAATTGTTTGCTCAGTCTACATCTCTTCAAAGTACATCTCATCTACAGTCTCTTCAAAGCAAAGCTTCAATGCTTGGAAAACCTCAGAGCTATTAATCGGAGCTAAGAGGCTTAAAGGTCTCTAAGGACCTTCTCTCTTTAGTCTGCTGCCAGTCTTCAGTGTGTAAGGTTTAATAGTCCTGTCAGCTAAAATTTATTCATCTCTGTTGCAGCTCTAGTTAAAAAGAACTAGCTAAGAGAAAGAGTGCATAAAGGTAGACCTCTGCATCCAGCTTCTTTCAGGATGAACTGCCATACATTCCAACACAACCTTCTCAAACAGATTGTTGTCCTGATAATGCCAAGTATTTTCTGGAGCTAGAAGTTTCATTGGATGGCCATTTAAACAAATTCCTCAGTCTCGTGCATGGACACTTGGGATATCCTTATCAATTCCTCTGTATCTAGGATGGCATTACCTGTCAAGGTGGTGTGCCCTGATTTTCTTCTCCGGGCCACTTGGTATACTTTGATCTCTTGACTGTATATCAAAGCCCTTGCAAGGCTTTGATACGTTTTTGTTTGGTTGGTTTTTTAACCGAGTGCCTTTCTTCTTTTGTGGTTCAAGAGGCACAACAAGATTCCTGATACCAGAGGGTACAAATGTACGTTCTTCCTGTCATGATTCACTGTAGACATCTTTGGTCAGTCTAGGTTGCATGGCTAGACATGTTTTGCCATCTCTTAGATCAGGTTGGCTAGCAGAGATGCTTAAGAGCTTGGTGAATGTACCACTGGTGTATTCAGGTCCTTTATTTGATTTTTTTAATATTTTATCCTGTAGCAGATATGTATTCTTTAGTAAATGGGTGTCTATAGGACACTACCTCTCCCCTCCCCCCAATTAAGAGGAAATGTCTCCTTAGTTTAGTGAGCCTACTTGGAAAGACTTGAATCTTAAAGCTTGTGGACTCATTCACATGAATTCAGGGAGGTGGGGGTTGTTAGATAGGTTTGTTTGCCTTCTCATGTCTTATTCTTGCAGAAAATATTAGTACTTTGGTTTTCACTGATAAAGAAGGATTCAGACATGACACCATGAATGCATGAGAGTTCTCTAACGTGGTTAATATTTTTTCATATTTATGAAAACTATTTCCTTTGTGTCAGTTTGAGATAGCATGCGTGCTAGTGTTCGTGGAAGTTGACCAAGACCTATTTCCAAGAACCATTTGATAGCTTGCTTTTGCATCACAGCGTAATCCACAGCAAGCGCGTGGAAATGCACTTGTGTAGTAACCCTTAGGTGGTTTTACTGACTCTCTCAACTCAGATCATCATGTGGCAATTTGGGCTGAGTGTGAAGAGGTCCACATAGGACAAAATAAATGGTTCTTGACACAGTAATGGCCATTTTTTTCATTTTTTTCAAGGTATTATAGCTAAACATTCTTGTCTTGTTAATGTTATCTTGATAATGAATGACATATATTATTCTTGTTATGTAAGATAATACCTGAAGTCTTCTTTGTTATGCTTCTGTTGTATGTTGCTAAGACAGAACAGCAAAGAATTACTTTAGCAAGGTTTATAAAGTTCTGATGGGTATGGACATCAATATCATAAAGGTAAATGCTACCCCTGAGTAGTAGCAAGTAATTCAACTACTCAATGTTTTATTCATTGATCTGCCTCTGAAAAGGACTTTGGTGTGATGTGGACCTGGGAAACTGATGAGAGTTGTTTCCTCTGAGAAAGGAGCATCAAGGTGGAGCTACATAAACCTTAATAACTATCTTTATTGCAGGAGTTGTTCTTTGAGACCAATGTGAAAAGACTGATAGCTTTTGTCGTCTCAGTTCTACATAGATATTCTTGCTAAGCTATGGTTAGGTTGATCTAGGTTGAAACTGCATAGCTTTAGGAAGTGGAATTTTATTATGAGTTTGTTTCTAGAGTTCTCAGATGGTGCTTTCAGGGTTGTGACTTCAGACCATGTGAGATGCTTATTATTGAACTTAGCAAAGAGTAGAGACATATGGACTGGCAAAACATCTGGGTCTGGAGGGAGGGTGTGGGTATGGTTTGAAATGGCCTAGTCAAATTTGTTGTGAAATTTGTTATGATCCAGAAATGTATTCCTTAATTTCAGAACTTTTTTAAAGCAAAAATAATTCCCTGAGCGTGACAGCAGATAGCCTTTACAGTACTACCTGACACATGTCCTCTTTTTTCTGAAGAATACAATCAAATCCCCTTTCCTGCAGTAAACTGAGGCAGAAACTTTTGTTTATGGTATGCTTACCTGTGTGGAAGGTCGGGGGAGTTAATGTGCAAAAGACCAAAGTTTATGAAGTGTGTCATCATCTTCTGGTCCTTCTAGGAGAAAAGAGAGACTATACTTCTTTGGAAGCAAGTTTGAGTTGTATTGCATAGATTAGATATTTGCCCCGTACTGAGGTAGTCATATGTGTTTGGTATCTTTCAAAATGGAGGAGGAAGCATTATAAGAAATACTACCCTGTAGTAACTACCTCGAGCCTAGTTCCCTGTGGATGTCCACTTCAAAGTCTGTATAAAATGCATATTATAAAAATGTAATTGGCAAAATTATTTAGACTTAGAGATGCGACTGACTATTGACTCTATCTTTTGTTTTCCAAGATGGAGAAAGTATGCAGGGGTGATCAGATGGATGGGCTTCTTTATCCTGCTAAGAAAATACCACCAATAGCAAAAAGTGATACAGAGCAAGAAAAGGCATCTCAGAATGTTACTTCTTCAAAAGTAGACGCTTTGTTAAAATCAAGTATGGAGACCTCGCCTGCATCACTTAGTAGTGACTTCAAGCAGAAAGTTGTTAACATCTTGCTGAAGTATTCCAGTGGTCTTTGGGCTAATGCGCTTCCCAAATTGTATCAAGACACTTACCAAGTAAAATTTCCAGAAGACATTCTAAATAATCTAGAGTTGCTCTCAGATGTGTGTATAGTGGACTATGTATCTGAAGTCCCCAGAAAGGCCATCCTCTATGCTAAACCCCAAAGAGATGTTGATGAAAATCTGAATGTCACTGGGAAAGTCCAGAAGCATGATGGTGTGAAGGCCACAGCTGAACAACAGGATGAAGAATCCAAGGACCAGTATCCAGAGAACATAACTGTGCCTCCTCTAATAATTCCATCGGAAGGATCTGTGTCCATCATCGTGTTAGAACTGAGAAACACTAATGAGGTCCTAATTAGGCAAGTTTGTACTTCAGAATCTATCTTTTTTGCTTTCTTTACAAATCCACATATTCTTATTGTGCAGGTCTGCAATAAGAGAACAAATGAACAGGAGGTTGCAGGTCTTTGTTATTTGCTTATTTTGATAATTAAACTTAAGAATCCTTTTGTTTGTGTGCTTAAATGGAAATTTTCTGAAACTTTGTCTGTGCTGACCTGATCAGTTCTATCATTAACCTGTCTAAGAATCAAAGCAGACTTGACTTGCTGTTGGAGGACTTTTTAAAATAACCCTGCTATAACACGTAGTAGTATTCAGATATTGCTGCAATGCTTAATAAATATTTTTTACTTCTATAACTGACTTACTACTAACTAGGTGTGACTTCAGTGTGTTCAGATTACACTGTAGTTTTCACTTTTGGGGACAGATGAGCTTCCATAGAACAATAAACTACCAGTGCTTCTTGGTTTGGTTGCTAATCAGCCCTGCTTTAGAGGACAGTCTGAGAAGTGGATTGTAGTGTCTGTCTTACAGACACTATGTTACTGTACTGTTTTAGAAAATACTATGATAAGCTTTCTGTACTTCATTGTTGGGATAAAACGCACAAATCCTAGCAGTTCTTTAAAGCTTAAAAAAACTCAAACAAGCAAACAAAAACACCCGAAGACTTTTTATAGAGGATATTTCATTTTGAAAATTTATTTCAAACAAAGCCTAATCTTAAAAAGGTTTATATGTCAATTCAAAGGATAAATTGAGCAACTGTGTGATAATATACTACATTGACAGCTCCCTGGTTTTTCCCCACTAGTTTCTGCAATTCCAGCTTTCATTAGGTAGTTTCAGTCATTCTCAGGAGTCCTGATTAGGATTGGAATAAGTATGTGTGCAGTTTACTTACAGGTCCTTTCACTATGAAACTACTATGCTGTTCCTCATTGCTGGCTGGCAATATTCAGCGTGCTAGCCTTAAGGCTGAAATTTAGATATCCTTTTTCTCTCTAGCTATCAGTAATGTATTGAAATATTCAACCTTGAACTTTCTTTACGTGTCAGTCCACCGTTTTAGTGCCCTGAAGTTGTGGAATCTCAATGGCTGGTAATCTGTAGTGAAAATCCCCATATTTGGGGGTTATGAGAGAAATTCTCATTTGAGAATGTTGCCATTTTTGTTTTAGCTGCTAGCACCATTCTATACTGTGCTTTTTCTCAGATAAGTGTTTTTTCTACATTGCCTAAACATTGATTTTATGTACTGGTGTTACCACAAAGCATAATTTAAGGCAAGATTCTTCATCTGTTATTAACATTTATTAATTTGTTAACTCTGGCTGGACGAGTCAATCCGTTTAGCGAAGAAGACACAGCTGGAATTTTTGAGTGAGCCTAAGGTTAAAAAAAGAAATCACAGGAGGAAAAACTGCATCAAAGAAAAGAAAGGCTTTATGTTTTAGGTTGTTCCTGTGAGAGCTCTGTTTGAATTTAGTCTAAGACGTGAAGGATGATGAATAGTGCCAGGAAAGACAGCCAATTTAAGACATGTAATTGTCTGGACATAAAGATACTGAAACAGTTAGACACAATGCATATTGCATATTTTGTGTTGGGAAGAGCAGGAACAAATTACCTGTCTCTTACTTCTAGCTTGCTACGCAGGTGGGACTTAACTCTGCAAAACTTTTTCCTTCTTACTGTACACCCTTTAATTCTGGCAGCCTTGATAACTTGCTGTGTATGTGGAGTAACAAATCTTAGCTTTCTAATGTGTTTCCGCTAATGATTTAGGGAAATGTTTCAAGTCCCATGAATTAAACTACCATATGACACTGGTGAGCTGAGAGTGATAATGTTAAAATTTCAGTAAAGCAGCAGTTCCCAAATTTTGGACTGTGGTTCTTGGACAATATTAAAGTTTCTGAATTTGTCAGCTCTGTGTAGGTACACAGTGGTGATTAGTGGTTTATTGGCCCTAGATACAGAAATGACTACTTAGGGTTATCTGTGTACTTCATGGGCAAGGTCATTTATCTTCAAGATTAAACTAGCCATGAACAGGTTTTTGCCATGACAAGAAAATGTTCGTGTAGACATATAGGAAGGAAACAGTGCATGGACTCATGTTTGCCATGCATGTACTAGCGGTTGCTTTCCCCTGATCTACACAAGAACTGTGTAGTGGTTATTGGTTGATGTTGATTTTTGCAGGATCAATAAAATCAAGATTCCTCTTTCTGTCTTGGGGTAGAGCAATCTCTCTTTACTTTCTTGGTATGTAGCTAAGTGTTGTTTGGCTGAAACCTTTCAACTGCAGTACTAATTAAGACAAAGCTTGGAAGGTTTTGTAATATTTCAATTTTGAGACGTGGTACAATTCCGTAAGAATTCTGATGTAGTCGGAATGAAAGGTGATAGAAACACTCCTAGATACTTGCTGTACAGCTACAACAGTATGATTGAAGGCAGAGATGATACAGTAGATGCTACATTTGAATTCTCACAAGAAATAATTAACTGTCACCTTTTTTTCTCAACTACTTTGAGTTTCTGTTCTACAGCTCAGATACTTTTTTTTTTTCCTCTCCTTTTATCTTTTTGAATAGACAAAATTTTATTGCTAATTTCACTATGGATAATACCCCTCTGTTCCTTTCACAATGAAGCAGCAAGTTTTAACTTGACATGTGAATTACTTGCAGTTGAGACGAAGAAAGGTGCTGAATGCACGCTTGCAGTGTCTGGCCAGCTGCACATAGATCAGTTAGTCTCTAACACACTTTTTGAGGTTGCTTTCCAAGATTCTTTTCTAAAGAATCTGAAAAATAATTTTTCAGTTGGTTTTGAGCAGCCAAAAACTTTTTCAGTATAATACTCACCGGTTACTAGAAAATAGTGAGTGAGGCAGGAAATTCTGAAAGATTCTTCTACTTTCTGTTAAGTTATTCCTACTGTCTGTTAACTATCTTTATGAAACAAATGTTAAGAAATAGACTTTTAAGTAGCACATACATGACTGTCGCCCCAGTCTATGTCCACTGTGAAGTAGATGAGTGCTTACATAGAAACAAAAGGGCTGTTATCCTGAAAAGCAATGTATAGTTGGATGGTGAGGTAGCAGGCTGTCTTGAGGAAAATGAAGGTTCCCTGGAATGTGATTAGGTTTAACTTAATCTTTATACAAAGTTAGCATAGCATGTCATAGTACAGTATCTGCAGTAATCCTGGGCATATAGCAGACCTTCAGAATAAACCTACATTTTAATAGGATTATAATCTAAATGGTGTAATAGAAATAAGAAGTATTAATCACTCTATGAACAGGTTAAAACAATAGCTATTAAACAAATTTGGGAATAAGTTTTCCTTTTGGCTACTCTTATCTGACTTGTTTCTGAAGCATTCAGAACTTCCCATCTGGAGTTTTCAGAAAGTTTATATACTTTTAAAGAAGATGTATGCAACACAAACTGCTTCAGTAGGTCAGCAGCCTAGTATCAGGATTGTTCTGAGGGCCGAGAGTAAACAGCAGATGGTTTGACAGCTGATTTATAAAGTTATTTTAGATGCCTTGTTTTTGATCAACCTTAATGCAAACCTTATTCAGCTGATGTTTGTTAATGACAGAGTAACTTCAGAGATGACCTATTCGTTCTCTTTTACACTTGGTCCCAGATACTTGGTCCAAGAATCCCACAGATTCGGCTGTTGTGGTCAAGTTGCTCTACATGATTGTAATAATGAAGTAAGAGCTCTTACTAAATATCTGTTTGAGCATATTAGATTATACACTGCTGGACCACACTTAACTGTCAATGAAAATGCTAAATTTTATGTCAGTTACTTTTATATAGCCCTGTTAATGGGAGAAGAGTTTGGATACTGATGTGCTTAGTAAATATATATATCCATAATTTACTCATATTCACATAAGCATATAAATGTTCTTAGGTTTTTATTCATCTTTTTGAAGTTGCTTCTAACTCTTGTGGTGTTTTTTTTGTAAAATACTGTAGGTATGTGGGCAAAGAGTATTCTTCCGCCCAGGAGCAAATGGAAGATGACATGAAAGCATACTATAGTCAGAATAGTACAGTGTCACTAGCTCAATCTCTGAGTGTTGGGCAACTTGTTGCAGTACATGCTGAAGAAGATGCCTGGTTGCGTGCTCGGATAATTTCTCTAGAAGACAACAGAATAAAGGCAAGCAATTACTTCTTTTGGCACTTGGAGAAAGACTTGAAACAATCTTGGTTTTTAGATACACAGTTAATTCCTAGATATGCTCTACTAGCATTCTCTCCTTTCTTGCCCTGAAGTACTTCTATTTTCAGTTATATGAGAAATAAAGACTTTTTTGAAGTTATATGATTGCCAAAATTTAATGGTCTTTCAAGGTTTTTTTCCATAAATAGTTTGAGTTTTGGGGTTTTGTTTGGGGTTTTGTATAGGGCTGGGCCCTATAGCACTTCTGTACTGAATATGTACCTTTGATAGCCTTAGGAGGAATTGGTGTAGTAGCACTATTTGCAGTGGGACAGAGGAAGGGAAGGGGAAGAACAAAATTCACTTGCTGACAGATCTTGTTTGAAGTGTTGTGCTGAAGTATCTACTACATGCACTAAATAGCAAGACAATGAGAAGGATATACATGTATTCCCTTCCAGGCAGATCTGTTATTCTGGGAGTTGTATTTTTATATAAATATTTATATTTATAGTGCATTTTAGTTAAGCCCCTTTGAGATTATTTAACTCCTCTGTTACAACTTTTCCTGGGCCAAACAGACTCTTCTTGCCATCTGCAATGAAACTAGAACATATGATGGAACTCTAAAAAGAAGTTTCAAACTTGTCAATTATTTCTTGCTAGTCAAACATTAAGGATACCTTTTTTGTTGTTGTTTCTTCCCCCAGTTAGGTTACTGTTTACCCAGGTCTGCTTAACATACTGTTAAAGTTGATCCATTTCATAAATATTTAAATAGCACATGTATTAGAGTTGCCATTTTTCTGGGAGTTAGTGTGATACCCTTCAGATGGAACTTGGAGGGAGGTGTCAGAACTTGGTTTTGTGAAAGATTGTTGTGTTTAGAGAAGTGGCAAGGACATTGGTTGCAAGCCTGCCTCTAATTTCTCTCTAGCTAGAGCTATCAGCCAAAAGAAGGCTACTGCTTTACTGCATCATTTGCTGATTGTCTTCTAACACAGTATTTAGACTCCCTCTTCAATGTTTGGTGTGCAGACGTTTTTCATGATAGAGTTTAGAAAAAAGTTATCAAGAGCCCTCTCAAAGCCTTCTTTCTCACACTGTGTCTCAAATTATTTGCTGCCAATCAGCAGTTTCCCTGCTGGTTTCCTGCATTGACTGTGTTATTTGTATCAAAGTTACAATAAGCATAAATCAAAATTATTCTCTTAATTCTGCAAAAACAAAAAGCAAAACATAGAATGGCACTTAAGCGGTATTTGACTCTTCAACACTTTCAAAACTTTACAAGTAAAAATTGCCACTTTATTACCTTTCTTCATGTGGTTTGAGTGCTGAGTCCTGTGGAACAGTTGGGGAGGATGGTTTTACATAGATCTTGAGAAGAAGGCTTTCCCTGAAAACTCTGAACATTCAAGCAGTGAAATAAACATGAGATTAGTGGCAATATATAGTACTAAATTAGTGAAAAGTAATTTGTCTGTGGCTGCACAGAAAGTGTGGTAACTGAATACATTTTCCCTAGACTCAAGAAAACGTTTACAATTATATTCATGACCTTACACTTTTATTCCCTTTTCCATTATGAGGTGTGCTATGTTGATCATGGCTTCACTGAGTTTGTTGAAAGCAACAGTGTGTACAAACTACAGAAACAGTTCATTTCGCTTCCATTTCAAGCTGCAAAATGTAAACTAGCAGGTAAGAGAAAGCCCGTGTTGACTATACAGCTTGCTGTTGCACAATTTATGGATTGAAGTGTCTCAGCCTGGGAGTTTTGATGCTTGTTTGTAATAGCTCTATATATTAGATTTTGTCCAAGGTAGCTAGTCTAAGCAGACACAGGTAGGCATGGAAAGAAGGAAAAGGGAGGGAAGGATGTGAAGAAGATTTTTATAAAGATACCTTGATATTAGAAGACCTTGATATCCTGTATCTCTGTAATGAAGCTTAGTTGTTTCTGCACTAAACTTAGGTGTCTTTGTCCCTTTAATATATGCAAGCTTAAGGAAATATAAGGGAACATTTGCTGTTGTGTGAAGCAATGTACTAGCACAACTCCTTTTTCCACAAATGAGGCATATCTGTTGTGGCCAGGTCAAGCAATATTCCTAAATATGATCCTCTTTAGTTACTTTAAAGTGATCCTTCCCCTTTCAGTACTTGCAGACTTGCTAGACTATGATGGAAATTACTTACCTTCCTAAAACTTGTAGGCATTTCTAACTTTTAAAAAATACTTTATTTGAAATATATAAAATTGCCATGAATGAGCTTTTGTTTGTTTGTTTTAACACTTGGATGCATTCCTTTTTTCTCTACACATTTGTCTTGACTCTTTCTGAAGAGGATCTTTTTCTTTTCTCTCTTTTTTTTTTTTTTTTCCCCCCAAAGATGACCTTCTGTGTTAAAAAAGTGGAAATTAAGCAGAATGCAAGTAGGACTGCAGTACAACTTTCCTGCTCCATTGTGATTCTTGCAAAGATTCCTGTTGTGAACACAGACCTGGTTATTATTTTACCCTTTGAATAGAATGATACATAAAAAAGTGTGGTGTGTCTTACAGGACTGGAAGTCTTCTGTGATGATCCTGTCCTAGTAAAGACTGTGGAATCGCAGACAAGCTCCAAGATATTTGCTGTGGAAATACTGGAAAAGAGTGATATTCCTCTACTTGTTCTCTATGACACTTCCGGAGAGGATGATATCAACATCAATGCTACTTGTCTGAAGGCATTGTATGACAAGTCCCTTGAACTGCATCTACAGGTACCATTTTCCTGTTTCCTTCTTAGTTCATTAAAAATCATTGACTGCTAAGCTTTTGGATTGACAAAAAACAGTCAGAAATTTGCTAAGTTTGTGTGTGTGGTTTTTTCCCTCTTTCTTGTCAAAATCTTACCATTGCAGGTAGATGCACTATATACAAATGTCAGAGTAACCAGTGTTCTCTCTGATGGAAGCCTGTATTGCCAAGTGCCATCTAAAGGCTTGTCTAGACTTTCTGAAGTCTTGCAGAAACTAGAAGACTACTTCCATTACAAGGTAGGTTCTGTGGTGAGAGAAGTGGTGAAGTCACGTAGCCTTTCTTCGGAGAGTACCAATCATTTTTCTTGCACATAAGTTCAAGTTTCTGATGTAGCCATAGACTACTCAAAAGGGCTATGAATTCTCTTCCTAGTTTTTTGGGGTGCCTCCCTCAGGGTGAAAAGTGTCTTTTGATGCTTTCTTGTTCACAAGCTGTCTCTAAGGCTTCAGTAACTGCTTATAACTTTCCTTGAATAGTTAGAACAGTAACAGTATGGCTTCTAATGGGAAGCTTCCAGTTGAAACTACATCAGACTGGTATAAAGCCTGTGGAGATACTGCCATATTTTTTTCTGGAAGTTTTACTTACATGATGGAGTTGAGGTGAGTAAACAGCCTGTCCCACAGCACACCATGCAAAGTGACAATAAAAGCAGTGTAACCAAGATCTGTTCTTTATAGCCTGGCTTCCTTTGAGATTTGATGGCTTTGATCTGATCTGCTGCATATCTTGTCCTTGTACCCTTAGCTTTTGAATGTTGTGGTTTATTTCAACTACAACTAATATATAGGAGGCATTTTGAAAAGTCTTAAGTTGCTTTAAAATAGACATGTGGCAGAGAAGTCTGACATTCCACCTGCCATTTATAGACACATGCCACAACCCTTACTGGACTCAAGAACATTTATATAAAAGAGAAGAAAGCTTAAGAGAATCTAATTTGTCTAACATTCAGCTGAGGCTTAGAGAATCAAACCATGAAATGTAGACCCAAAGGTCCTGTTAGAACTGCTGCTTGTGAAACAGCTCTGTTAAAGTGGTTTTAGTTGTAGAAATTGTAGACCTGTTGTGGAACACATACTTATCTGGAGATGCTTTATATTGAACATGTCTCAGTTGTCAAGATTCAGTTTCAAGCAAGCCAAACACTGAAGGAAAGCTTATACAACCCTGAAAGGTTTAGCAACACAAAGGCAGGCAGCCAGACAGGTATTTCAGAAGTTCAGGTTTTCTGGACAGTGTATGTTAGGTTCTTGTTGCTATCAGAGACCTTGACATTCAGAATCTTTTTTTATCAATCTCTGTATGGGGGTAAAAGAAGCAATCTTGACTTTGCAGATTATCTTGAGGGTTTTTATTTTACCTGAGAATTTAAACAAACTAGAGTGTTGATGGATCTTCAAATGGAGTTTTTTCATGCTATTTATAGTATAGCCATTGTCTTGTTATGTTATTTAGAATATCATGGTGAGTGTCATCCCCAAGAGACTTTCATTTGAGTCAGTAGTAAATTTGGTTTGTTAAATATCTCAACAAATTATGTGTTCTAGAATATAAGGTAGGAGCTTCTTCAGTTGTCTGTCACAGCCCTAAAGTGCTCTTGCTTTTCAGAATATTAAAGTAATGGTTGGTGATTTCATATTCCGTGTTTCCAAATGTGGCTTTTTTCCCCTGGCATTTTATATTCTCTCAGTTTCCCTGTAAGATACATAGCTTGGAATTAAAGCTTTACAGATTGGGGAAGCTTAAAACAACATGATAAGAAATGCTTCTGAGGCTGGAAAGAGACTATATATGAAACAGTTTTTGCTTTTCAGAGCGGTTTACTCCACGTGTGGCTTTTGAAATGGTTAGTTGAGTGCCAGGTAGTAACAGCTCCATGCTTTTTAACTTCTGTTTTTATATTTGCAGCAAACATCTGAGTTTAATGTATCGCTACCTTTCTGTGGCAAAATCTGCTTGTTTTCTTCCAAAGGAAAATGGGCACGTGTAGAGGTAAGAAATATTCAAATAACCACTACACTTTTCCCACATAGAAATGGCTCTTCTTTTTGTTCATCTTTTTTAACCTCAAAATGATGCTCGCTCTTTCTTCTTTCAGATAAGAATTATTCACACTAGACGGGCACTTGATGTGCAGTTCATGGATAGTGGAACAATTGCAACTGTAAAAGTATCAGAGCTTAGAGAAATCCCACCACAATTCCTGAGAGAAGTAATTGCAATACCTCCTCAGGTATAAAGACATGTTAAAGTTAACCTATGCTAGATCTCTTGACAGTGTTTGTAGTGCTGCTACTTCAAGGTTTATGTAATGAAATTCTGTTTCGTTCAATAACATTCAATATTGGAGTGTATTTCATTGTGCATCTTTGCCTGAAATAAATCATAATGTAGTCCTATGTATTGACACGACGTTGTGCATGTGTAATGGTGCTATTTCTGCATGTTCCTCTGTCTCTTTCTGTTTGTCATACATTATTGAATTTGTTAGCATTAATGAAGTTTTTGTGAATAGGAACTTGTAGACTAGTTTCCATATTACTAAATTATACCTTGTATACTTAATTCTGTTCTTAGGCTTTAAAATGCTGTCTAGCAGATCTGCCTCCTAACACTGGCATGTGGACTCCAGATGCTGTACTGTGGCTGAGAGACACTGTAATGAATTGTCCTGAATTCAGCATGAAGGTAAATGGTCAAATTGCCTGTGTTGACTTGAAATCCATAGGCATGTGGAAAGAGCATTGCAAGAACAACTCTAGAAGCTTAACCACTCGTCAAAATGATTTTTGTTATAGAAGTTGAAAAGTTTGTAGCCAGGTCTTGGACATAAATTCTATACAAATCCTTTTCTTAGGACTTTGGCATAAAACTTACCTGCTGAAGCTTGTTAGAAGCTTCTCTTTTCTCCCTCAAGAGTTTAGTGACTTTCACATTAGCCTTTCACATTTTGCTGTCCCACTCCAAATATGCAGCTAGAGTTATTTTACCAACTGATAAGAAAGAAACACAATTGTTAATGTTTCACCACGTAAAAAAATGTAATTGTTGAGTTAAATTATTTTTATGCCTCTGACAAGCATAGCTTTTTCTCCTTCTGGTCTTGGAAAGCAGCTTTATCTTGTTTGTTTTTTCTAATCCAATGTGATTTGGTATATGCTATTGTATACCTAGAATTTCTGTTATCTTTGAGATAAAATTATTTTCTCTTGCAGTGTACCCTATCTAGCTTAATTAACTGAAAACACCCTTCTAAGGGAAATCTCTTGCTAGCTACAGACTACACAAAGCTATTTTCCTCTAAAAATCTGATTCTAGATACTGTCGCAGCACTTTGAAAAGTGTTTTGTAGCTTGCCTTTACCTTTTTTGCTTTAACACTGGAGACCCTGTAGTTAAAACATAGCTCCTCTAGTGTGGGACTTAATGACTGTTGCATCTGCCTTTTCTAAACCTCATCTTCCAAGACAGTTTGAGTTTGGTACTAATTTTTGCTTGATTAAATAATAGATGACAGATGTATGCTTTAATTATGGAAGATTTTTATTCCTGGCTAGGAAAATCAACAGAAGAATCTGTAAAGAAATGTTATCTACTTTGTCAAATTGAAATTTCAGTGCTTTACTGTCAAATGATGCTACCGTATCTGATGTTAAATAGGAAATACTTTTACGTTGGTGCTTGAAAATTATGCATGATACAAACCTAGAAACTTTTTTCATCTTTTTTTCCCCATCCTTAATTTACTAGGCTTCATCTCCCATAATGACAAGAAGAGAATTTTGAAGGATTAAGTGTTAATATTTAATAGCATTACTTAGTTGTTTAGATCTGTATGGACACTGGGTACTGTTCTCCTGAAAACAAGAATTGTACATGCAGAGCTGAGGTTGAACCTATAGGGCAGAACAAAACTCAATTCAAGCTTTGTATTTGCTTTACATTAGTAAAATAGCTGCAAGTACATTTTTAGCTGCTGTGAGTTACTTGCCATCCAACAACTTCCTTAACGTATTTGAGAGAACCTTGAAAATACTTGATGAAGTATTTCATTGAACTGTTTATGCTTTTCTGTTAAAGGCTTTAGTCTTCTGTACAAAATCAGATGTGCATTTAATAGTTACTAACTGGAAGTTAAACTGTACTTTGTTTTCCAAGGTGGTTAAACAGGATGGTTCAAAGGGAATTGCACACGTTTACTTGTTTGGTCCAGAGAATTTCCCAGACATGGATCATAGCATCAATCGACAGATCAAAAATGCAGACTTGTGGAAGCATCAGAAAGATGTTTTCTTGAGTGTTTCACCCAGTGGGATTAGCCACACAAAAGTGACAAGTGCTGCTGGTTCAGCTCTACAGTTAACTAGTGGAAGGCTAGAGAAGAGTTTCTCTGATTCAGCCAGAGAACCCAGCAATGCAGTGTCTACCATTGGTATGCCTCCACCTCTACCCTTGTTAAAGACTGGTGAGCTCATGGATGTCTATGTGTCAGTGGCCTGCCATCCAGGTCACTTTATTGTCCAGCCTTGGAAAGAGCTACACAATCTGGAAGCCCTAATGGAAGAAATGATCTTGTACTACAGCAGGGCAGAAGAGAAACCTGTGAACATTGAAAAAAACAAGCTGTATGCAGCTAAAATTGAAAATCAGTAAGTAGATACTTAAATTAAAACCAAAATCTTTAGAGGCAAGCTTAACTCTGCTAAACTAGGCAAGCCTAGCTCTGCTTTGTCTGCATTGTTAACAAGGTGACAGATATCCAATGATATCTGAGAGATTAAGGGAGTAAATGAGGTTGCAGTCTCTTCGTGGTTCCAGATTGAGGTTTGAAGAGTTGACTTTGTTTCAGATAGTACCAGATCTGGGAAGCCTGAGACATGTTGGTTAATATCTTTTGGTTGTGTATTATTTTTCTTGTGCCTTGAGAGCGTATGAATATGAATTCAAATTGTCTGTTCTTGTTCTCCCCCTTTTTAGGTGGTACAGGGTCATAATAAAAGGAATTCTTAGAAATGGGTTTTTGTCAGTATATGAGCTGGACTATGGTAAACATGAGTTTGTCAGCGTAGAGAAAGTACAGCCACTCATGGATACATTTAGAAAATTACCTTTCCAAGCTATAACAGCTCAGCTTGCAGGTAGGTAGTAAGCATTTACAATTTTTTTTGTTACAGTTTTACATTGGTGGGGATACCAAATGAACAGAAATGTAAAGTGGACAAAACCAATTTTTTTTTTCGCTAAGGGAAGCATGTACCTGCTTGCAAAAACATGCTTAATGCATGCATGTTTGTGTTATCAAAGTAGCTCTACTTTTCTTCTTGACGTAAGTGGTGATGTTTCTGTTTTATTAACTGTTTGTTTATTTTGATGCAGCACTTCTAGTTGCCATGTATAAAACTGAAGATTTCTTAAACTTTCCCAGCAGCTGCTTTTCATTGTCATAAATATTTATCATTTAAAGTATGTGATGTCTAGTATGCAATGGACCCAAGAAAAATCAAAACTAAATGGTTTTTGGATCCTTAACTATAACCCATTATGAAGTGTGAAAGTTATGATATATCTGTTGATAAGAACTTACATTCTGAATATCCTAATGCACATAAAGTTAGGAACTAGATGCTGAGTTTCTGGAGCAGTTTTTCTTCTATATCTTGTCCCTAATGTAATTTACTGTTTTCCAGTGCATATTTGGAATCCAAAGTTGCCTGAAATATATCGATGTTCTCAAACAAACAAAAAAAACTCCACAAGGGGGGTGGGGGCATTCAGCAGACTCACATAAGATTAATTTCCTTGAGAATATGGGGCATAGAAAGCATGCATGTAGCTGATAGAATTTAAAAAATAAAACTTGATCTCTCCTTGCTGTTTTTTCTTTCCTTTTCCAAATTTTTCTGCTTTGCTTTCTGTGTCTCTTCTTACTCAGTTGCTTTCTGCCAATGTTTGGTCAGCACTACTGTAGACTTCAGTTACACAATATGCTTGTCTGAAGTGACCGGCCACAGAGTTGGTGCTCTGATTCTAGGTTGCCTTCTGTGGGATCTGCTTTCCTGCATAGCCTCGGTGTGACCTTGGGGGTTGCTTTAAACTAGTGATGATGGTTGTGTTACCGACAGGCTAGGGTCCTAGGAGTGCAGTGCTGATTTCTAGCTGTGTCTGTCTACTGAGGTAGTACAGGATCCAGTGAGCATGCCTGCAAGTCATCCAATTTTCCTGCTTCACAGAATCCCAAGTAGCTAGTTAAGTTGGCCTCTGAGCTGCATCATATTGTCAAAGCAGACCAACTGAGCCTGGAAGACCGGTAACTATTGTCTTGCTATTCTTCCGCTTTTTTCTCTCTTTTTTTTCATGTCTTCTATCTCTCAGTCTCTGGTCTATTGCCTTGTAAAATCCCATTTGATTCCCCACTAACCTTTCCTAGCATTAATTACCCTTTCTTAACTGTTGATGAACTGTTGGACTTCTCATTCCGTCTGTAATCTGCAAGGAGCTGTGTTCCTGTGTTGTCCTATCAGCAGCAAGCTGCTGCTAATGTAAAAGTGAAGTGTTGTCACTTTGCTGTTTTGCTTCTTTTATCCATAAGTTGTTGTTTGGGTATTCACGCATGATATTTGAGCCACTCGTGTTTAGATGTTGTACAGCAGTGGTGGTCTGGGGAGACTGAATTCCAAGTCTGCAGGAGCCACTTCTTTCTTGGTGGATTACAGCCATATTCAAAAACCTGTTTGGGTTCTAGCATCACATTCCTGAGCAGACTTGACTTTGTGGGATGCTGCTCTCAGAAAACAGCAGCGGTTGTGAGGCGTTTAGGCGGCATTTCTCTTTGTTTCTGCTCTCTGCAGATCTAGTTTGAGACTTGAAGGTTTGACAGATGTTTTAGTAGCTGATGCTGCTTTGAGATGAAGAAAACTTAATCTAAAGCAAGGCCAACAAGACAAATAATTTCAGCACCCTTGAGCAGAAGACAAAGAAATTGTTTGTTTTGAAAGGATCTTTATTTTCCTTTTTGTCATGTTTCCTAATATGCTTTGATCATGCATGGCAGCTGATATACTTTGATATACTCAGTGAGCCAGTGCATTTGCCTTTCACTTCAGCAAACTTGTCTGTATCTTTAGACTTCAAGAAAAAATAAATGTCTAAATCTCTGTAATAAATTAAGCTTGTTTGTGTAGGAGATGAGTGAGCTTGTCTTTCTTTTCTAGAGTTAAGCTGCATTCAGTAGCACTTGAACATCTGTTTTCTCAAGTATTTAAACTCCCACCTCTTCTTTATAAACTTAATCATTCAGATTGGTCTGGTCTATAAATGACCTTCTGTTTTGCTTTACATTTGTCCTAGGAGTGAAAAGCCAGCAGTGGTCAGAAGAGGCATCAATAGTGTTTCGGAATCTTGTAGAGAAGAAACCCTTGGTGGCACAGATACAGTCAGTTAATGAAAGCACTAACTCTTGGGATCGAAAAATAGTGACTTTTCTCGTGGACACATCTCTTCCAGATACTGATATATGGATTCATGAATTTGTGTCTCAAAGTATTGTGGAATTTTTAAAGGATGATTAATCACCACTTCTGAAATGTAGCAGCTCAGATTCTTTAGCAATAAAAGGGGTTGAACAGAAATATAACTACTACATAGCCTTGAAGACATGAAAGTGATAAAACTGAAAAATCTGTGTTCTGTGAAAAAGGTTTAACAAGTTTGGGTTCCGTTGACTTCAGTTGACTTTCTGAGATTTGCACTTTGTTTACCATTGTAATACTAGAATGTTTGGGTGAAAATATTTTAAAAGTTACTTATCAATAAAACAATGTTGACTTTTGTTCTTGTGATCTTTCAAAAATTTTGGGTGGCTTTTTATCTCACAGCTACCGCTCAGAGCTATTACTAAGATCCATTATGGGGTACTCCTCCCTTTAACTAGCATTTTTATTACTTGGGAAACATGGAAGCAGTCCTCAGTATTTCTGAATTTAGTGTCAGAGACATGCATTGTAGGTGGGTTTTCCCCCTTCCTTCACTTCGTAGGAGTTGAATAGTTGAGAGGGCCTCGTTTGGAAGACTGCATTTGTGGGGCTTAACTTTCACAGAAGGGTATGAACTTCATGTGCTTACTAGGCTGCTTGCTGTTCTTTCGCAGTGATACCACTTTTCTGAATTCTCCACTCCCCTCCTCACCCCACTCCCCCAACTGGTTCCTAAATTCAAGGCATTCCTTTACTTCTTTTTTGATAGCTTGTTTTCATGTATGCTTCTGAGAAACTTTCAAGGACTGCTGCTCCCTGGAGACAGCAGCGAGCAATGTCTTGCAAGCGCATGGATTGCTGCTTAAAGTCATCTGAATGCTGTATTTTTGGCCTTAGAAATATTTAGAGGTGGTATAGACATGATTGTATTTCGTAGTCTGCTGCCTAGATTTGAGTTTGCTGTAGTCCCTTGACATTGTTAAACACAGTAGTAGAGCTTTACATAGTGAATCCCAGCAGAAGGAATTTTTCTGCTGTGCATAGCTGTATAATCTTTCTAGTATTACACAAGCTGAGCTAAGAAATTCTGCCAGCATGCTGTCTGTGCGGGTAAAGGAGACTGGACAGAAAGGGAACCATGACTGAAAGGTGCGGTGCATATGGGAGAAAGAAAATGCATGCAAATATTCTGAGTAAACAAGCTTTTTAAGCGTGTAGGACTTATATTGCAAATGCTTAGTCTCATTCTGGTGTGGTTCTGGAGGTCTGAGCTAAGCAGCAAGGAGTCCTCTTGGGAGTCACGTGAGTGTCTCTCTGCCTGGACTGGTACAGCACAGCCCTTATGAATACCACAGGCAGTGATAAACTAACAAACTGCTAATCTAATGCAAATTGCTAGTTAACGTGGTCCTGTCCACATTTTAGTATGCTGAGGTAAGGCTCTTAAGTGTACTTGTTGAGAGAGAAGTTACATTAACACCCAAGGTACTAATATTTTTCCATATTAATCAATTTGCTCTTTGTGAGCTGCCACTGCAGAGAAGGTAGTGAATGCAGCTGAAGGAATCAATGTGATGATGACCTACTGTAGGATAAACTTCTATGCAGAAGTTTCCTTCTGTGTAGGACTGCCTCTGAGCCTGAAAATCTGAGTGGTGCAGGTCGTTAGGATGAGACAAACACCTTCCTGAGCTCCTGAAGAGAGCGAGAATTCTCCTATGTGTCTAAGAGCATATGCCACTTTCATCCGCAATCTTGCGAAGTTTGATGGCTTGTTAATTGATAATTGTAATGGCCTAGAGCACTTTGCTGGAACCGTTTTGAAGTTTGGCTGTGTGAGAAAAGCCGTTGCTGTGTTTGCATCCTTTGAGGCTTGGGGATCTGCTGTTGGCTGGTAGTTGATTTTTCACCTGTGAACTGATGGAGCAGGCTTTGGGACTCTACACTTGTATTAGGGGGAAGACCTTGGCAGATGTTCAAGAGACTCAAGATGCTTTTTGAGCTTGTCTGCTCCTTCTGGAGTATGCCTCACCCTCTGCTTGGCTGTCAGTGGCTGCTCCAAAGTCTACAAAGCCTAGATCAGAAGCAAGGACAATATTCATACAGTCTCATGCATTTGCAGAGCTCGATACTGGAGTTCACGTAGTCTGCTTAGTGTGTTGGTAGATCGGAGTGCAGTCTAACTGATCAGCAAACCCAAGAGCATCATTCTCCATGTGGTGCATCGTTTTGTGGAGGCACTGAGTGTACACCCAGCCCAAAGTTACTAACGCAATGCTGTGTTCAGTTCATACCCTGCACCCAGAAACTGCATTGAGATGTCTTGCTGTCTTCACACCTGCTATAGTGTTCCACCCTGTCTTAAGTAGCTCCATTACTAGTCTATTACCCTATAGGTACTCTGCTGTTACTTGGTTACTGACCTCGTGTCGTCTTAACGCTGTCTGTGATTTCAGTTGCAGAGCTATGATTTTACACCTGCTTTTAATGTTACTTTTTTACTCCACTGATCAGCCTATAAGATTCTCTGATATATTTGCTAATTGACCTGCTAGTGCTATTTGAGTAACTTTTGTGCTTTGGCTTTGAAAAACGTTCGGAAGCTGTTGACTGTACACAATATTGAACACCAAGTTTACTGAAGTTCCTGATCCATGAAGTAGTTAGCATAATTAGTAGTTAGACTGCTGTCCCTACGAGGCATTAGACCTGCCTGCTCTGTGTAAGCTGTTAATTCACACAGAATGCTGTGTGGGTTTTAACTCAGTTTTTCAGCAGTCTGCATTCGGGGTTTGGTGTGAATGGTTTCTCTACTTTCGGGAATGCATGACACCTCACTAGGGGTGCTTCCATGGCATGTGTCTGAATAGAGAAGGTGCTGGAGTTACTGTTTCACATCTTTCCATTCTGACGGCTATTAGAAAAGTCTCCACAGGAATCCTGCATGCAGTTCTGGGCACTGTCCTGCTAGAAAGATGTGGATTAATTACAGAGAATCCAGATGAAAGCAAGAACAATGAAAGTCTAGAAAACCTGGCTTAAATAGAAGGATTTGTAGTTAGTCTGGATAGGAGAAGGTGAAGGAGGGGAGCACGTTCAAAAGTTTTCACTGATAAAGAATCTGGTTTTATATGTAGGCAAAATAGGACACGTGAGAGCTTGAATTGCAGAAAGGTAAGTTTAGGTTAGTGTTAGGCAATCTTTCTGAAGAGAGGGGGAAAGCCTGGAAATTCACTGGGACTCCAGTTTCATGATAAATGCCAAAACCAGGTAGGATGTATCTGCAGCAGCCCAGCTGATCCTCCCTTGGGATGTGGAGATGGAGTGTGTAATTCTTGGGACTCCACCCAAGATAACTTTCCAGCCAGAAAAGGGGAATGCAGCATTGTTAGACATGTTCTGTGGATCATGGTGAATTTTATAAACTGGGAAATGTGCATTCATTATGTAAAAAAAAGCTGTAATAATTAAAAAACCAAAGCAGTTCTCTTACTTTCCCAAGGCGGTGAGCAGTAAGTGCTTTCAAACCACCTCTTCTCTGTTTATTCAATCTCAGCTGTATTTTGTTAGGTTTACAAAGTTTAAGTTTACCTGTTTTCATCTCCCAGTGTGTTCACCCCAGATCAGAGAAACACGAGAACCCTCTTTGCCATACCAAAATTAGTTCCTGTCTCCAAGGTTTCCACTCCTGGACTAAAATTTCCCCATTTGGGGAAATTTTTGTTGCAAAGCTCTTTTGTCTCTGTGTTTTCACCACACTCATCCTTTGTTCTCACAGTTGCTGCACATCAGGCAAACCTTTGAAAGCCTAGATTCTCATGTGCTGATTGTGTTAGACTAGAAAAGTGAAGAAGAATTGTGCAACGAAAAAAACCCTCACTTCAAACTTTTATAATGCCTGAACGCTTTCCTTTGTGTTCTTTTGTTCAGTGCTGATATTTTCAGACTGGAAGTCTTGAACGGGAGAATGAATTGTCCTGCTCTGTGAGGTTACAACTTGGCGAGGACAAGAGCTGGTGACCTCAGCGGGCATGCTTCAGGCATGCCTAGCCATTACCTTGAGAGCTGTTTTGAAGGGGGCCTTAGGTGTAGTTGGAGTTAGCAGTATCTGGTGTCTTCTGAACAGTGCAGCAACATGTGTCACTTGCAGCATTCATTACTGCAGAGTGTCGTGGTAGACAGCTAAAAAAGAAGCATCGCTGATGCTTAGACTGAAAACAAATGTGCTGAGAAGCTGGTTGTCTTGCCTGATGGAGACAGGTTGAGTGTGTTCTAAGGGGACTGTAGCTCTCACCTTGGACGAGCTTCTAGTGCCCACAAAGCTAGACCTGACAGCAGCCAGATGGGATAAAAATTGAGTGGCTTACGTGTATCTTGGAGCTTAAAGCCAATGCGGGCTTGTAGCGAAGCTTGGTGGTGCTGGTGGGTCCCTTCCTGACCTGCTCGCAGCTTGCACACCCTTAAGAAAGACAGTTAGTAAGCAGGTAGCATAGATACCGGCATTGAGGTTTGTCTGATTTGGTACCCAACAGGCTTCTTCAGCCATGAAGAAATTCAGGCATTTGGGGCCAGTCAGTGGGTGAATTGGGTGGTTCTGAGTGCCCTTTCCACTTCTGCCAGCAGCTGGTATGATGCCAGTGACTTGGGCCATAATCCTGCTTACCTCCACAAGGCATGCACTGAACCCAATGCTCAGCAGGGTCCCCATTTGTATCCTAGCCACAAGCAGTATTTCCAGGGCTAACTGCAGATCTTTTCCCAAATGCCATGGAGACAGAACCTCAGTGCTGGCCAGGTCAGCTTTATGACAAGCCATGAAAAAAAAGCCAGGTACCATCTCATGGAGACTGGGAGCATTTTCAGATGAAGGGCATCGCTAGGCCTGGGAATTGTGGGGCTGGAGGTGTTCAGAGGGACTGCCCTCCTCTGGTACACCTGGGGCCCTCTCCATTCTTGGCTTGTGGCTGCTGGTGGAGACTGGACAGCGGAGATAAGGGGGAGCTTGGGGCTGACACTTGGTGGGAGATTTGTTAAAAAAGATTATAGGACAAATCCATGGGGCTTTATAGTGACAGAAAGGTGAGATAGAGAAGAGATTTGGCAGCAGTATTATTAGAACTGTTGACACCACGAGGTTGGAAGGCAGCTATCTGGGCTGATGGCAGGCTGGAGCTGCTCTGGGAAGTGGCTGTCACTGGATGTACAGGGCAAACTGACAGGGAGTAAAATAAGATACGGCAGTAGTAGGTGCATTGGCACAGACGGCATTTGTGGCGAAGCAGCTTTTATAAAGCGCACGTTTGCAGCTGCAGGGCCCCAGCAGTGCTGGTAGCAAGGTCATCCCCAGCCAGAGGCCAGGGTGGCTGTGAGACCACCCTACTCTCCCCCATCCCAGGGCTGCACCACTCCTCCCCGGGGAAGGAGTTTTTCTAGCTGCAGCCTCAGCCTGCTTCACAGTGGCCTGGGTCCCCACGAACCGAGGCGCGCACATCTTGCGGGGCTCTCCAAAAGGCAGTTTGCCAAGGCGCCTGGCTCGGTGCTCTGAAGAAAGTTGCGACGGGACAAAGGCAGGCACCAGCGTCTGTAAACCGTTAAAAGCAGGAGAGATCCTTCGGAAGCAAAGGCTGCCCTTGTT
>NW_009635259.1:0-25628 GCF_000690535.1 Cariama cristata
AAAAGCACTAGTGAGTTCAGCCCTGTGAGCATAAATCTTCTCTCGTAAGGACTTTAAGGCAGAGGATTCAATTGTACCCACCCTAAGAGGAAAAAAATGCAGAGCAGATTATTAAAGGATTTAAATCCTCTAGCATTTTATGCTTTTCAACATTCAATATCAAATTCTTATATTCTTTAACATGTAGGATGTTTAGGTTCATCCTAAAAGACAATACTGGGGAAAAAGAAAAAAAAAAAAAAACACCACAAAACCAACAAAACAAAACAAAGCCCCATAATAATAATAATCTGAATTTATGAGATAATCGAGTTTATGCAGGTAATTCTAAGCTGCTTTGCTTTAGTAAATCTGGCCACAGTGCTAGGCATGGCAAAGCTGTCATGATAAACTTTTTGGACTCAATTCATAACAGGATTTGTCCAGATTAACGCTGCAGCCTTAAAGCAGACCTGACAGACAGGAGCAGGCCCTTTAGGAGTCCCTGACAATTGTCTGTTCTAACCACTTACCGTGTCTAATTAGCTCTGGGAGTTTCTCAGGAAACCAAGTTAGAGCACTTAGAAGATGTTTTGTCTACTGTATTAATTTTTAAATTGTAAAACAGAAAAACAAGGAAAACCAAGGAAAATAGATGCCTATTCAATTATTCAGTCAAGTTATAGATTTGTGGCAGGTGCTCACTCGCCAAGGGAGTACACACTTACTGCATACAACACACAGCTTTACCTCTCCCAAAGATTCTGCCTGCGTGTGTACTTGCTGACTTGATACTGTACAAACCGAGGAATCAGTTCAGGATTCAGTTTGATGTATGCTCCCCGGTTGCTCCCCTCTTCATAATAGTTAGAGGCAGAAAATATAGTGATAACCTGATCACAGGAAACAAAGAAACTTGATTGGGTAGAACAACTATTCTTGAGACTGATTTCTGAAATGGATCTTAGAAAAATATGCAGGTTACAAAATTAAGCAGCTACATATAAAACCAGAGATCAACAACAATGTTGTTCACCAAATCACTCGCTCTTTTTGAGTCGGAGCTCCAGGCCTGTCATAGGAAAACTTTGGTTCAGAGGGCAGTGTGATATAACACACTGTTTAACAGAAACTCTTTCTAAGATAGACCTGGTTTTCAGGATTCTTGCTGGCCTCCTGATACAGCAAGTCAGAAAGCAGGGTCAGAAGAGAAATTATTAAGTTAAAAGGCTTCTAGACCCTTAGAGCATCTCTTGCACTGTATTTACACATAAGTCTCCTCAGGGATTTTGTTGATGTTCATTTGTTTTCACAGGAGTAATAAGCCAGTCCCTGAAGCTGTAAAGAGTTTTGTTTGTCAGAACTCTGTAATTTGTTCTAACATCTATCTAGCACACAATTGCCCCAAACTCGTTTTAAAGAAGTGACTCATTTTTTTAATTAACTTTGCAGACAAGTCTACTGTGGATGTGCCTGTGACATTCACAGAGAATTCTGCTTTACCTAGAAGCATCTTACCTTCCCATCGTGACTGATCTCATAACCTTCTGGCTTAAATTCATGAGACCTGATGAGCATCTTCAGATTATACCTTTCAAACAGCTTGGCAGTGACATCGGGACCAAAGTAACAACCTCCTCCTCGACACTTGTTTGGTGTACAGCCATTTTGGCTTCTTGGATCACTCCACAGAATATCAAGGATCTATAAACAGCAAAGCCAAGCAAGTGAGGACTGATAGTAGGTGAGGCCTGACAGGCTATGGCTGTCTAAAGCACTGACCATAGCAAAAGTCTCAAAGTCCCACAGTATAGCGAGAAAACACATCTGAGCTAACAACGGTACCTGGGCTCTTTCAAAGAGAGCAAAAGCTGCCTTCTTCGCATGTAGGTGTGAGAGGCATTTTCTGTTTCCCATCACAGACCTGACCACATGGATCAGTGGTTTTACCTAAACTAAGCTTGGGAGTGCCTGCTCTAAACATGACAAGAGTTGCCTTTGGCTTTATTCTCTTTGGTGAGCTCATGTTTCAAAAGAAGATTTTGCATGTTATCATTTTAGCAGGATTCAGACATGGGGCTGAATTACCATGGTTTAAAGTCACCTAACCTAGTAATTCTAATCAGTAGCAAACATTAGGCAAAATGTGTTTGTTTAAACCCCACTGGACAAGGTTTACACTAACACATTCCAGTTCACGTTTGTAAGCATGGCTCAGTGGATGCTTGGTTAGCTGGGGGAGTGTCAGATTTGGGGGGGATTGCTTGTGCCCATTATGTTAGTTTATAGGTCAGATAAGTATCTTGGGAAACCACATTTTCAGAGACAGAAAACTGTCTGCCCCTTAAAGCAGTTGTCTGAAGAGAAGCTCAGAAAACTAAACTTATATAAAACTCAATCTTGAGCTTCTAAATTGCTGTGCAAATTAAGCTTTTCAAATTGCCACAATTTATTAAATTACAGTATGACAAGAGCTCCACATTGCCTCTAACATTCAAGTGGAAATGAACAGCCAGAGGACAAAAATTTCCCACTCTTGAGTAATCACCCTGCAGATCTCAGGAGTTGGGTTTTTTTGGACAATATCAGCATTCAGCTGCCAAAACCACAGCCGAAAAAAGGTGCTCACTATCTCCAACAATTGCAAAGTCTGACCTATACAGACTGACAACCACGTATGTACCAACAGATCCAACCACATGAGGGCGTGCCAACACGTTTCATACAGAGCAGTTTCCTCCTCCTAAGGGCTAAGAAAATAAAACACTGGGTAAATTGTACCTGTAAGGTATAAAAATCACAAACCTTTATTACTAGGTCTACAAAAAACATCTAAATAACTAACAGTTGGCTAGTACACTCCCAAGAATGATGGGTTTCTTATTAAGAGACAGTTCTCTTGGACTCAAACACACTGCCTGAACAGAGCACTTGCTGGTTTTGTGCAGGAGGGGTTCAGTATCAGCCTGTCTTTGGTTTCACCTACTTGTTTCCATTCCTTCAGTGCAGGGTCTGGAGGAAAATTTGAGCCTGAAGGCTCAGTGGAGCCAGATGAAGAGATGTGTTGTGTTTTCCCAGCAACATTCTGGTTGGCAGTGCATTTATGGGGTCTGGTTGCAGGAATTCTCTCCTTCACTTGGTCCTGTCTGTCTCTCACTGTCTTTGGTGGCCGCATCAAAGATTTCAACTTAAAAACAAACAAACAAACAAAATTGAAAGGGTTACCAAGATATGAAGATGATACAGAGATGGCAGCAGAAAGGCACATCAGTTCCTGTTTCCTGTATTCAATACTGAACTCTCATAATGTCCTGAACTCACAGGTCCCTTCCAGCCCAAATGATTCTATGATCCTATTCTATGATTCTATGTTTGGCACTTGCAGAAACTTCGCTTTCCTTCTATCAGTGACCAGCTTCTTCAGAGCTGCTCTCATATTCTTATCCAGACACACAGACTCATTCCAAGCCAAGTCAATCATAAGGTCTTGCTATACAGCAAGTATGGTCTGGGCTCAGGGATGACACTGAAGTGCCCAGATTCACTGGAAACTGAAAAGGTATACTGTACTGAAGATGAAACTGCATTCACTACTGTTCTGATACAGTAGCATGCTGCTAGGTTAATTTGGCTAAAATAAATGGAATATTCAGAGGATAACAGTGAAATTGAAGTATTACATCAGGTCCTTTTATTGTTAAATTAATATGCATGGGCATTGGCTCCTCCAATATGCATGGGCATTTGCTTTTTTGGAGCTGTGTGCTATGGCTCTATGAATGCCCATTAACACAGACTCTTCTCCAGGGAGTATCTTCTTTCTCATTTGAAATTTTCTTGTATTAGCTCATTTCCAGAACAAAAAAAAAAAAAAAAAACCAACCCCAACACTCCCCCGCCCCAAATTCTACTCTTTAACAAAGAAAAGGACTGATGCAGAACAAAATGCAACACACTGGGTTATTCCCCAGTGTACTCACCGGTATTTGAGACCTGTCAGTTGCCAGTTGTACCAATTAAAATATATCAGTGGGTCTTCAGTGATCTCGCCCTGAGTTGTGGCCCACACATGTCTCATTAGCAAGGCTCTCCTGTGACAGCCACTTTGACCTGCTAATTCTGCATTTCACAGATACTGCATCAGTAACACACTGAGCCTAGCCTTGGTGAAAGCGTGGGCACAACTCAGCTCACAGTTAAGACACCTACAGCTGGAGTTAGGCACCCAATTTTACTGTACAGTGGTACAGCCAACGAAGCTTAGACACTGATGACCACGACTTTCAGTGTCGCCCAGCAACAGGTTAAGGGGCGATGGGCACAAACGGAAACTCAGGCAGTTCCACCTGAAGATGAGGAAGAACTTCTGTATTTTGAGGGTGGCAGAGCCCTGGCACAGGCTGCCCAGAGAGGCTGTGGGGTCTCCTTCTCTGGAGATATTCAAAACCTGCCTGGACGTGACCCTGTGCAACTTGGTGTAGGTGACCCTGCTTTGGCAGGGGGGTTGGACTGGGTGATCTCCAGAGGGCCCTTCCAATCGTGGGATTCTATGACCAGAAGTATTCATTGCCCTTTTTCACATCTTTAAGAAAGAGAGATACACCAGACTGTCCTGTAAAGCATTTATTTCTGCATTAGAAAACATGAGGATGGGAGAAATAACTCTAGATTCCACAGACCCTAATGACAAGGTACACAAGGCTGCTTAAACATAGGTATCTCGTGCCATCTGGGATGCTCTGCCATGTCTGTGAATTAGCATGAGCTGGGCAGATACAAATCAGACCTCAAGGAGACCAGTGGAGGAGACCTGTGAAGAAGACTTTCTCCAGAGGCAGGCGGAGGCCAGAGGTGCTACGGGGTGCTCCCATGAACAGCACTAGAGACCTATGCCTGAGGAATGATAAGACCTGGATCTCCACCAGATCTCCATTGATTATAAGGAGCCTAAGCACCCCAATCACAAGCAGACATCTCAATTTAGTTGTCCAAAGCAAGACCAAATCCCACACCGTTTTCCACTGATTTGAAATAGCTGTGTTTGCTCACCATTTTAGGAAAAAATGAATGTTTCTGTCTTCTAAATCCCTGAAAAGTAGTAGTTTGTTTTCTCAAGGCCAGGTCTTGAAGTTTGATCCTGCTAGAAAGGCTCTCCCACATGTGCAAAGCTCAGCATGCTCAAGGGAGCACCTCACATGTGGAGAGCTTCCCACACACAACAGATGGCAGAAGCACAGCCCTGGGACAAAAGGCAGTGCTAGAAAGATGTAGCTAGACTGATTTCTAATGTGTTTAGAAATGCCTGTGAATTAAGTACTTTTCATACTGTCTAATGCATCATCACTGCAGGAAGGAGGTATCTAAAGTGTTCTTAGCTATTTTTAAGTCAAAAGACCCAGGTTATTTTACAGCAGCCAAACAATTGGCTCCCAACACCTACTGAAACCTTCCTTTCTAAACACTGATTTTGAAGAAAAAGAAGACTCTTCCTTACATGCCTTATACAGCAGTCATTTCCTTTCCTAATGCAAACAACTTGATCTTAGCATTTGTACTGCTAAATTTTCTGAAGAAAACAAAATCGCCCCCACATGAATATGATCTCTTACCTTATTTCTCTCAAGTGCATTCAGGAAATCTAAATCTGTGGTGTCCGAAATCCCTCCGTGTAGGATAAGAACTTTGCTATCAATTATAGTGGCAAGGGGAAGCCAGCTAAAGATGTCTCGCAGAAGACACAAAATCTGTTTCCCATGGTCCTGTAAAACATACTATGACATTAGCACCTACTTCTGGCAGATTCGGTTGCTTCCAAGGTCAAGATTTTGAAGTGTCTGCCACAGTCTGTACGAATAGTTCTGTGCAGGTGACACCCCAAACTACAACACTGACAAACATATTCTGACATTTACTTTAGGGCCATTTGATTGTCTCTGCAGCATTTCGTTTTTCTTTCACGTTCACATCTTTTTGCATTCTTGAGTGGTCTTATGGATGTTATTTATTTCATCCCATATATTTCTGAGCATAAAAGGCTCACACTTAAAATTGTTCTGTCAGTTATTCCACTAATAACCCAAAATAATTTCAACTATATTATTAAAGTCATTCTGTACTACACCTAAATAAACTGGTTGGAAGTTTCCTTTTTTACACAGGTTTCATTTAACATGTGCAAGACTACAAAGAAAATACAGGGGAAGGAGGAGGAATCTTACCTTGTACTTCTTCGAAACTTCTTTTGTGAAGCCGTATCTGAAAATAGGACAGTATCATGAACTGGTTTTCAGCACACTGCTTCTGCATGATTTTCTGTGCTGTAGTGTTTGCCAGGAGTTTTCTAGCCCTCTTTTCTCCTGCCATTCTGTCCCACCTCAGTTTAAATGTTTCCTTGTGCTCTGTCTCAAGAATTGAGTTAAACCGACTTCTTGTACATACAAGAGATCAGGAACAGAATCCAGACCAAGAATTATTAAGTGGCCTTTTTCCCATCTAAATGAAATAGTTCAGCAGTTTTACCTTTTAAATATCAGAGAGAAATTTAAAAGGAACCTAAATGATGATGGGCAAAAATTCCCACAAAACCTAGCCAGAGTTTTCATCCTAAATCACTCAACTTTATTAGACGATGTCATCTATCATGACTGTTCCCCCAAAGGGACAAGGATTTTGATACCTCATGCTTTTAACACCAACATATCCTTGGTGCAAGGGGCATTTTCATAGCACCCTCTCTCAGTTTTCAAATTTACCAACGTGCAGCACTGCTAATCAAAATGCCCAGCAAAGAGCCATACACAGGAATGCATCTTTGCACTCCGTTCCACCACAGACTTAGTTAATATTTTCCACTATTTTGGGTGGGAATTTTCCTACCTTGTAGATAAAGTAACTGATCTTGGTTTACATTGTGTTTGGTTTTTTTTTTTTAAATTAAGCGTTGAAAAAGGAAGTATCATACAAAAGTGATTCTCTTACATAGATCATTAATAGGATTTGAACATGGGCCTCTAACCCAGGTTTATGCCTGTGTTAAAACAGCAATATATCCTGTGTGCACACATCAAATGACAGAAGGGGTAAAACAAGTTACCCACCAGCCAGTCACCCAGGGACTTACTGATGCGGCTTGGAATTGTGAGGAGTTCTCACGTCTGTGAGCTGATTTTGTCTTTGTCACACTTTCACTACAGCCAGAGACACTGGCTGTGCTCACTCCCTTGGCAGCGCTTTACAGCTGACTACAAATGTCTGGATTAGAAAACAGGGCCTCAGCTGTTCCTGCAACAGGGCAGACTCACCTTGCAGCTAATGGATCTCCACTGTGTAGAAACTAAGATATTTACCTGCCTCTTGTCTTTGGGAAGTGACATCTTGGTCTAAAGTTAAGTGAAATATCAGCTCCTTGTTTACTGGTTCCATTATATTGCATACTACTATGTCTTTTGCTATGCTATGGAAAAAGCCAATGCTTTAACTAAGATATCATCCCTCCATCTGTCCCCCTTCCCCAAATTTGATACTCTGGAAGCTGCACTGAGCCCATTGACTTCAATGCATTGTGATTAGGTCAGAGATAAGACATGACTCCCGTTTAAGTCTCTGTGTGTAATGAGGATGTTCTTTGCCCCTCTCACACCTCTTGAAGATGCAAAGTTACACCTGAATACCTGGTAAAACATTATTTCTGTTTTAGGGTGTCATAGTGGCTAAAGTAGCATTCAAAAACTGCAACATTTCTAGAGAAAGGCCAGATACTCCCCTCCCACCCCCTAAAATCTACCTCAGGTTCATAATGTAGTCTTCATGGTTTCCTCTATTCAAGTGTAAATCATTGGGGTAGATAAGAAGAAATGCAAAGAGGATTAGAAGTATTTCCATAGAATTTTTCCCTCTGTCAACAAAATCACCATTAAAGACATAAGGGTTTTGTTCTGAAGGCAGACCATTCTGCAGAAGGAAACAAAAACAAGGACATTTAGAGATGCTGCTATGCTACTGTAATAAAGGGAATAGTATTTAAATGAGATCACATTGCTAGAAAATCTGCAAAAAAACTACATAACACAGAGATCTAAAATGCAGCATTTCTTTATTTCCACTGCTTAGAACAAAACCCTCCATATCAGACAACCTGTATGAGCCATCAGAGAAGAGATGATCTCTCTAGCTGTTCTTATGATGCCGTCTCTAATCCTTTCCTCTACCTATTAAATTAAATTGAAAGGGACCAAAAGGAACATTATTCTTGTAGCAAAATATACTTTTCTGTCAACGCAACTGCTGCCAGGAAGTTATGCACTTGCAAAAGGGAGTCATTCATTTTGAATGAAAGACAAGAAATCCATGAAAAATTATCTTCTGACACAAGTCTGAAGGTCCTTATGCTTCCTTACACAGTAAGAAAATGGATTTCATATATTTACATTGTTTGCAGTGTATGCTGCCAAAACTCCTGAGAACTATAGTCCAGAGGACTTAATACAGTCCTTATCTTAGTTATTATTAAGTCCAATACTTAATCAAATCTTAATACAGAACTCTGAAGAACTTGATTACTGTTGCTTTAGTCCTGAAAGCTCTACTTGAATTTTACTCACATTGCACTTTGCCCTCCTCGAAGGCAAAGATATACTTGAACACTCACAAACCTGAAAGGCTGTACATACAGGTATTTCTTACCTTATTTTTTTCTGAAGATACAGAGCAATGCTTTATTATGAATTGTGACTTATCAAAAGCTAGTATTGTGAATTCATACTATGTTATCAACATGTCAATGGGTGCCATCAGCTTAAAGAAAGTATAGCAGCAACTACATGGAGCTTCATCATTTCTAATCATAAGTATCAGAAATATTATTTCAATTTTGACTTGCCAGAAAAAGGAAACCTCTGTTTTCACAACTGGCATGCACAAGAATTATCAATAGAACATCTATAAAATCACATCACAACTGTGGAAGCCACTCTTAACAGATTTGGCAGTACTGCAAGACATCTCACTTCCTGATGGATTCCCACTTCCATTCCACTACTGTGTCAGTGTCCAGCATTTCCTAAGTTCCTATGGCATTCCCTCGTGTGTTGCCTTAGTAAGGTTTATGGCAGGATACAGGATTTGCCCAGGGACTCAATTAAACATTTAATTTGAACCCATTAGGAAATATCTTTTTTGTCCCAATCAGTGTCCTGTGCTGTTATGTCAGGATGCAGTAGTGAATCCTGGTCTCTTGATTCCCACAGGGGCACAATCCTGACTGCTGTAAATACAGTTTGCTTGGGTTTTGCCATAGCCTCTCCCCAGCTCTCTCCAAGTTAACTTAGAAGAGGCCTGTGGATGCTCTGTGCTCACAAGAGTGGCAATTTATGAGACTGCTAATGCAGTGGGTTGTAGTGGTTTTAAAAAAGAAAGGACAGAGTTCAGGAGCAGAACAGACAGGAGAGACGCAGCAGCTCCTGGAAAGATAAATTAATAAAAGCTTAGCCTTAAACCCACAGTAACTGCAGTCCTTATGGAAAGACAGATCTACTGAAGCACTCTCCAGACTCTATCATTCTTTTGGCAAAGCTTCCCGACAACTCTTAGTTTTAAACGAGAGTTTGTTTTGGACTTCCAACTTCAATGTGACGTTTTAGTTTTGTTCCACATTCATGCAAAGTTTTTATTTCCTTTTCTGTGGTTTCGACCAACAATAAGAACAAAACTAAATTAAAGACCATTGCAGCCTCTGGCATGTCAAAGAGGTGAACAAGGCCCTGTAATGATTAGCAACTCGCCGCTGGGCATCATTACTCTATCTGCTGGGTTAGTGATTAATTAACTTCCGTTTGTCGTTTGCATTTTCTACAGTTTCAGGCTATTTCTGTCCATACCATCCATTCAACAATCTAACTTAGCAACATGTAATTTAAAATTCAAGAGTTTCAAGGAATTTCAGGAAATGCTGTAATTTAAAGGAGATTAAGGCAGGGACTGAAAGAACCTTACAAACTGGCTATAGAGAAAAAAGTAATTACCTTAGCCTCACCAAAACCAGGTTTAAGAATTATACACACTATTACAACCAGCATTGTATCAGTAAGCTGTAGATTGCTATCTTCTGTGTTTTTGCTGTTGGCAGTTTGTAAAAGTGCTGTGATAAAAGCTCCCTGGACAGAGCTCCACGCTCAAGGTGCCTGGTCTGCATGCAGGCCTCCAAAATGCTTCAGCAGCTGTTTCAGCTCTGCATGGCTCTGCGCAGACCTGACATCACTGCACTCCTCATGGCATTGTTTAAGATTGCACCCTCTTGTTTAAGGTTACGGGTGGTTCATACCAACTTGGGAGGAAGAAATCCCTTCCAAATGAAACACAGTTAGGGAAGCAGAAAAAATGGATCCCACAGGCTGACTGGGTTTGCTGCTTAGCTGAGTACGCTGCTCAGAGGGGACAGAAAATACTTTGTCATTTAATTTGCTTTTAAATAACTAAGCAGTTCTACCATGTGCTCTCTATTTTCTAATCACTTTGAAATGACAAAATATTTGTCAATTTTATTTGGTTTGGTGGAAGGTCTCTCCTAGAAGCTTAACAGAAAACGACTGGGGGTAAACTCTAGTCCCCAAAGTCAGTGGTAGTTTTGGCTCTGAATTTACTGAAGTCAGGATTTAGTCCTTGCTTAAGAGTTTTTTTTCTCTTTGTAACATCCATTAGAGAGGGGGAAAAGAATCATCTTCTGTTTATGCCAAAGGAGTAAAATTCAGGCTGATTGCAGATGTAAATATAACTATCTGAGCATTTATCTTCAAAATAGTTATTTTCCCGTTCCAGGTCCTGGGTATGAATCCAATCTGTATCATTCTTATTCTAGTTTCAAAAAGGAAGATTGTCTAATTAAAATAGCAGCTAAAAAACTGCAAGTGAAGGACCAGCTAAACGTAATTGATTGATTAGTAAGAAACGCAGAACTCTGTAAAAGATCTGATTGATTATACTACAGCAGGCTTCAGGTATGCACTTGGGCAAAACCACCAAATTTCCATTCAGCAAGTGTCAGATAAAGTGTAATAAAGTTGGAAGCAGGGGGGGAACTGCATCATTTAAACACCTGGTTTAGCTCACTTCAGTCTCCATTCAGCGCAGATGAATGCAAAAGGATCAGACACAAACCCTTTCCCTTGGAAAGCTCAAATCAATGAGAGTATCTGCTAAATGAAAGGTGGTGATTCATGCTAAAGATAAATGTGGAACTAAATACAGGAAATTTCCCACATCTTCAGTTAAATATACAATTGTGGAAAAGACAGCCTGGAGCTTAATTTTTTTCACATCAGTAAAACAGAGCTGTGCTTTTTTAACATTAAAAAGTGATCAGATCTTCAAGGATATGTAAAGGGTGCCCAAGGTATTTCCATTTTGTGCAGACTACATGATTGCTTCCAAGATTTAAAGAGCTTTTAAACAGATAGCATGCTTCTTTGTTTCCTGTAAACAAATAATATTAAAAAACACTTTGCAGGTATCAGTGGAAGGCCTATATGAAAATTTCTGCATTTTTTCTGGAGGGCCAAAATTAGCCATGGTGCAGTGTTACAAAAGGAACTAAGTTAGCTCTTGATTTCAGAAGACTTTAGTCAACATGGAATATAAAACAGTGGCAGGAGTTTGGAGACATTGTAAGGAGCCCTCTTAAGTTTTGGTTCATGCTCCAGTTCAATATTTAGGAAGAGAAAGATCTCCTGGATGTCCTCCTTCACAGTGAGCAGGAAGGTAGGGAGAGGAAAAGCTATGACAAAGACACCGTTCAAATTGTTCCAGGCTTTGTGTGTGTGGTACCTGCACACCACATGTACAGTTCTAAGAGTTATAAATCTATCAGACACAAATACATGTTCTTAACAAGTTGTGAAGTGAAAATGCTACCTAACAGACTACCTACTTACCTTATAGAATATCAGCAAAAGATCATCCAGGTTTCCATGCAAATCTCCTACAGGAAACAAAAACATGATTTTTTTTTCTTCTCCCCCCTCACAGAGGAGGAAAAAAATGGATTATAAACCAGGAATTAGTTAGTGCTAACAAGTTTTTCCCCATGTTTTCCTTAGTAATTTGCCTTGTATTAGGATTAGCTTCATATTAAGGTACATGCTGAAGCTGCTTGTAAAATCTGGCAATTAAATACTTAAGAGAGTATACAATTGTCTTGCATAAAGTTTTTGTCTTTCCAGCTGGATCTGAAGATCAGACCAGTCACACACCAAAGGTTCTCTCAGGGAAATGGGAGTAAGATGAACAAACATATTATGAACCTGAAAAATGGAAAATGTCACTAATATGGTAGACTCCTACATACTAACAGGTATAAATTTGTAAGTAGCCCCCTATATACAGCACAATTGAACATCTGTCTGATTCAGGGTGAGGTTTTGATTACTACAGGCAGGATTTGAAGGAGAATGTCAAGAACTGTCCATGCTTGTATGCCTCCATGCTAAGGCCACAGGAATGACAGATTTGGCCCTTTCCAAGCAGTTTATTTTGGAACAGGCAGGGGGATTTCACCCCAACACAAAGGATCACTGCAGCATAGCTCCCCTCTGCATATGACTGAATTTCATACTCACAGAACCAACCTTCTCACATCTGTGACTTACCAACACAAAGCCATAGAACGGTTTCAAAACTTATCTTGTGATGATATGCTTTCACCAGCAATCAGTAGGAAAAAAGAAGTCACATTTTTACCCCGTCTACATGTTTTCTGTGCAACTTTTTATTAATTGTGAGCCTGCTGAATTCACTCTAAGGAATCTTTCAAGCTATGATAGATTTTCATCACATATGTGGATGCAAACATTTCAGGTGCATATTTAATCTGCATTATTAATTTGAAATTAAAAGAAGATGGGGAGAGGGATAACTTATTTTAAAGAAATCAACATTTTGGACCAATTATGTCTAAAAATTAGTCTTTCATCTTCTGCAGAGGATCTTTCTGGTTACAAAAGCTATTTGTTTCAATGGCAGGAAAGGGACCCGTTCAGATGCTGCTAACATAGTGCCAATGCAATACAAACATGAGGACGTACATTTTGCTCAGCAACAACATGCTGTGTAGCGAACAAGTATGATTCTGTGTTTCCTTGGTTTGGCGAGAGGTTTTATTGGTTTGGTTAACAAATTATTGTTTATACAAAACCTCATTTAAACAAACCCTTTCCTGGCAATCAAAGTAGATGCATAACCACATCTTAAAAAACATTATTTGTTTTGCATGTGTCATAGTACCCTTCCTTTTACCACTTTACCGTTACACACAGCACACACTGCTAGCTCTCAAGACTTAATGTCGCCATTACTGTTCTGTTTTGCAGCTACTTTGTTCTGTGGCAAGTCAGGATACTGCATCTCTTTATCCATAACTGACAAAAGCATAACAAAATAAACAGGCAATGAGCTCTTATTTCTTTACCTTGTGACACATCATATCATTCTGTGAGACTAATTTGTTGGTTATATAAAGGCTTATCCATCCTCATGGGTACCTTCAGAAATTAGGGTTTATTATAATTTCAATTTATCCTAGATAGTCATGCTGTCAATGAAAGGTCTTTTTTGCCACCCCTATTAAGCCCTCATTAAAATCATTACTGAGTAAATGACAATGGTAGAGTCTTTTTCCCAGTAAGAAGAGAAAGCAGTGAGACTTGCAGCCAGCGATCAAAATACTCGGTGGCATTTTAGAGATGGAAGTGCAGGAATATTTAAGCTACACTGCAGTGTTAGGTGAATTAATACTGACTCATTCAGAAGTCTTTAATGAGAAAAGGAAAGAGGAGGTGAGGGACTTCCTTAAAACATACTTACTGTGATTCAGGAACCTTTTTGTTTGTTTCTTCCAATTTATGCATTGGGGGGTGGGGAGGGGGGAAGCATCGAGAACTTTCTTGCAACGGCAACATTTGGAAATGTCCGTATCATTCTCTAACCACATACAATCCATATCCCAAAGCAGTTATCTTCTCTGGCACCTTACCACAGACAGTTATCTCCTTGGAGTAGGAAGTTGAAAGATGGGTGATATTTGGCATCTCCTTGAGAACCCTCCTAGTTTCACACAGTAGCTGCAGTACATAGCGGGCATGAAGCAGCTGTGAGAAAAAAATACAGGCAGAAAAGGAAGACTTATTAGCAATATGCCCGTCTGCTTTATTAGCATCAGACATGTATTGCCAAGATTGTTTATGCTACAGACCTCCAGACATGACTACAGGCTGTATGGTTTAGTGTTGGGAATTAGGAGTGTTCATAGCTTTGCACTTGCTTCCTGGTGAATGGATATAGAGCCCTTAACGAACTTGTTTTATGTATTTTCCCATTTTATTTATAGCATACTGTTTCTACTCTTCTCATCTACAGAAAGGATAAGAGACTGAGTTATACAGCACTCAGAATCATCGCATAACGTCATCTATTCAAAGTAACTGAAAAAAAAAAAAAGGATGCAGTTCTAGCTGCAAGTAAATAAAACAAACCACAAACCAACCCAAAAAATCCCAAAGGCCATACATGGTATTTCAGCAAATTGCAAAAATAATGAGAGGGAAACTCCAGCAAGGGTTGCCTAGGTAAGAGTTATCTTCCTGTTCACTGTGAAGATGTTATTATGACAATACAACACTGAAGTTTCTGGTCTTCTCTGCTAATGTTTTTTATGAAAATTAATTTTGTCAGTCAGTGATTTTTAAGGCTTTTAATTCAAACACAGCTCTGAGGAAGTTTGGTAGAAGAGATAAACGAGCTATAGACTGACTTTTCAAGATTCATGTTTTTAAAGCAAACAAAAAAGGCCAATTACATATAATCATTTCCTTAATGAAATGCCAGCCATAGTAAGAGAAGAGAAAGCTGACAGTAAGGTGAACTCTAGGTGGGCTCATTTATCATGCACTTTGTATTTTGCTACTTTTAAGATCAGTGTCTGCAGAAAATTACAGAAAAAAACCCCACCATTATTTAGTAAATTAATATTGTTAAGCACAAATGACCACAAGTTCAAAAGAAAGCTGTGCCGTGTAATGCCTCCCTGCCCACCCTCATGTTCTATGAGGGCAGCAAAGGGGCTTGCTCAGGAACATACAGAATCAGCAACAGCCTTCTCAGCACCTTAGCAGCTGCAGTCAGTAATCTCCTGAGAGTTGTGCTATCACTCTGTTCCACTACATTAGCCATGCTTTATATTCACTCTTCCATTATGGTGGAGTCCTGCACACCGGAACGAGGTGATTAACCCTTACACCTCAATTCCTCTAAAAAGAATGGGGTGGGGGACAAAAGAAGAGGATCACACAAGGAGTACTTCTAACACAAAAAAAGACAATAACTGGTTTCTAGGTTAGGACACCTTCCGCACCCTCAGTGATCACTCTCGCTTTGCAGCTGCTAAGGGTTCCCATTTCATGATCACTGTAATCTCGATGCTAGAAGAGGAGGTCCCCACTAGTCCCTGCCCCCTCCCCAGCACTGGCTGTGGTGGTCATACAGCCAAGTAGCAAATCAAATCTGGGAACTGGTCTGGTTGAGAACTGACTGCTTTTGAATTTGTTGTGTTAGCTTTCAGACAGAGCAGTTTCCCAAAACAGCTCACCATGTACCTGAATGATCACATGGGGCTTGCAGGAAAGGGTAATGGGATGGAAAGGAAGGGTGAAATATCTCCTTGGGCACCAGTTTAGCCTTACATTGGATTCAACCGATTGTGGAGCTATGACTTGACAGAGATGTAAAATGAGTAAAAAGAAATCAAACTAGTTGCAACATACCTGCTCATTCCTGAAAGCATGAAGAAGAGCATTGGCATCTTCAACAGTAAGGGGGAATGACAGTCGTGGTCCATAATAGGAGTCTGGAACATCAATCTTCTTTTCAAATTCTTTTAAACATAAGCCTTCATCCACCACCTCAGAAACACCAGGGCTGATGAAAATGTGAGAAACTGCAACAAAAGGGAAGAAAAACAATGTAGAAGCTCCACCAGTCCCCCATAGGGCCTTAACAACATGATAAGAAACGGCTGATGCTTTATGTGCTGCAGTATTGCAGTGGCTAACTCCTGCCTTGTATAGTGGAAGAGCTCCAGGTCTCCCCAGATTGTTTCACAATACTAAAATCAACCAACCAACCAACCAAACCCCCCAAAACAAGCAAAAACCAACCAAATGAAAAAACAAGCAAAAACTTTGTCCCAACAGCCAGTAGCTGTGGTCAGGATGCAAAACATTTTGCAATGAAGCTGTGGAGTAATCTACTCTCATAGGTAATGAGAAACATAGCCTGTTACAGACTTTCTCCTCCTTCCCCCACAAAGCAAGGAGATTCAAAAGTCATGACTGATCATTCAATGACCATCATCTGTTTAAAGTTCAATATTACACTTTTAATACAGGTTTTAAAGATTCATTTTCATTGCTTTTATTTGCTATGTAAAATTTTTAGGCTAAATACCAGCAGGTCAGTGATTATTTTAAAACTCACCAACAAAATCCTATTTATTCACAGTGGATTGCAAAGCATTCCTTTCTGATACAACTAGGAGACAATGCCAGCTTTTGGTTGGCTGCCATAAAACCATTGGATGAAATAAAGTAAACAAAAACATAGCAGAACATGGAGAAAGCAGGAACATTGCTAATTGCTTCAATCCAGTATTTTCTTGACATAACCTTGAAATGTAATTGAGTGAACAGTAGAGTTCAGTGTTTTCTTCTTGCAGATTGTCTTTACCATGTATTACCCTCAAAGAGAGAAGCAGACCCTAGAGGACAGGGTTCTGGCTGCTGCTGTTGCAGAGTTGCTTTTGTGAGATGATTGTTGCAAACACTTTTTGCTGGGCTACAGGTAAGTTTTCTGTAACCTTGATTAGATACAACTGGAAATAAAAATGTATTATTTATTGCCGGAGGAATACCCGTGGCTGTGACTCAAAACTCACAGCAGCCAAAACTGGCATGTGGCCTCATAAATTACGAGATTCATAAAGGATAGCTTGTCTTGTAACTGGATAAAATCCATATTAAAGAAATAAATAGATAAAATTACAGTTTTTATCAGCTCTGAATTAAGAAACCCCCTTTTTTATCAGCTCTTCTGCTGTGAGTTGATTAGCACATTCAGTGTACAGCTATGTAAATGGATTAAGGCATCAAATAACAGCAAGGTGCTCAGGGTTCACCATTTCCACCAAGTACAGTCTGATTTGCAGTCTTCTACCTCAGACACCAGAATGTCACCCATGGACTGAAACTGCTGATTCCCACATACGGATCAGCCAAGCACATCTGCATCAAATCTCGTCCCAGCTTGAGCAGGAGGTCTCTGGACAGCATCTCTCTGTGCCCCACCTCTCAGCAAGTGGGTGGCTGCAGGCCACAGAGCCAGTTCCTCAGATCACCTGAATTCCTCATTGTTTGCCTGTTCTGGCCAGAGGCTCTCCTCATCTGACACAACTCCTTCAGTCAGTGGTCTTCTCAGCATTTCAAGCCAGGCAGACACCTGCCTGTGCCTGCTCCTACTCCGGCCTCCTTTCCTGCACACAGCAGCCTACCCATCCCTTTACGTCTGAACATGAACCTACCTTCCTCACAGCCTTGCTTCCTTTTTGGCATACGCCCAGGCTGGGAAACCCAACCTCCTTCTATGTAGGGCGTATCTCTGCAAAGTACACCCCATTTTCCACTTCTGGATGAGCTATCAAAAGCCAGTCATGGTCATTAGCCTTAGAGCGCGCTTATGTCTCCTCAGGCAGTCTTTCAGCTGCATTTTAAGGCTTCTTCCTGCACAGGATGACTGTCTCATCTCAGAGCAGTCAGTAATGGATGCCTTAATGCAGCCTAGGGATTAGTGTGCTGGCCGACGAGTATGCCAGCTCACCACAAGCCCCATGCAGGAGTAGTTCTGAAGGATTCAGCACCCCTCTCATTTTAGTCATCTTCTACTCAAAGCTGTCAAGGCTCTTTCAGTCCATACTTAAAGAGAGGGACGAAAACTCTCAGCGTGCCTAGTTCAGGCATATGTCTTAAGACAGAATGAAATACTCTCTGTCAGCATCTGCATCTCTCCACTGACTACAGGGAGCACAGGGAATGACCTGCTTTGTACTCTGACACCAGAGGTCTAGCCCAAGCTCAGTGAGTTGAGCCCATACAACTACCTTCCAGGACAATAGCCATATTCCACGTTAAACACAAAAGCCCAGAGCTACGTGGAGTTAGTTTGGCCACAGAAAGCCCACAAACCTGGTTCTCCTGACAGGACCACCTTGCCATGGGAGTTGTTCAAGGCAAGTCAAAGATGCCACTGTCAAGGATGTACTTCACGATTAGGGTAACAGGGAATGAGCAACTTCTGCAGCTCTGAAATGAACTCTCTGTTCTACCATGATCCATGCACCTTCAGACTAAGCGTTGGGGTACCTGAGAGCACCTCTGACTCCTGAAGAGTGCTCTTACATCTGCCAGATACTGATCCCCAGCCAGTAGGTCAAAGCCAGAGGGATCTTGAGCTTACTAAGAGGATGAAGATTTCTATAATGCTCCAAATATTAATTCCTTCACTCCATTCCTGGTGCTGTAAACTGCAGGCAGCTGTGATTTATTCCCCACTGCAAGAATCACTCTATGCAAAAAGCCTTGGAAGGGTGTTAATGCTGTAAGGTAGACATCATGGGGAGTGAAACTGCAGAAGACAGCACATTTTGCCCCCTTTTGAAGGAAGGCTGCAGGAGGTGTGGCTCCGGCTCTGGTGACCTTGAGAGGCACAGCCAGGGGTGCCCTGGACTCCCAGTCCCACCACTTTGCCAAGGACATGTTTGCAGCCTTCTCACCCTAAATGCATCCACAAAAGAGTGAGTAAATCATAGAATGGTTTGGCTGGAAGGGACCTTAAGAATCACCTAGTTCCACCCCCCCTGCCATGGGCAGGGACACCTTCCACCAGACCAGGTTGCTCAAAGCCCCATCCAACCTGGCCTTGAACACTTCCAGGGATGGGGCAGCCACAGCTTCTCTGGGCAACCTCTGCCACTGCCTCACCACCCTCACCGGGAAGAATTTCCTCCTAATATCTCATCTAAATCTTCCCTCTTTCAGTTTAAAGCCATTGCCCCTTGTCCTATCACTATGTGCCCTTGTAAAAAGACCCTCCCAGCTTTCTTGTAGGACCCTTTTAGGTCCTGGAAGGCTGCTACAAGGGTCACCTTTTGCTGGAAAAGCAGCTTCCAGCTTTCTCTGACCAGAGATTTTTCCATTGAAAGGCTGAGTAGGTATGCAGATTTTTGGGGGGAGGGAAGGAGAAAAGGTGGAAAAAGTTTTAATTCTTACTTCCCACAAACCCTTGGAAATAGCCATTAATCAGAAGCGGAACAAGACACACAGTTATATAATATCCCAATCACAACTTAAACTGCACTGACATCTTAAGCACAATGAGAGGATGAAAAAAGCTTCAGGGTACAACAGATAAACAATCACATCAAAACCACTACTGTGTTAATGAGACGGTGGCTGCTTTCTTTCTTTGAAAAACATATTCTGAACAAAGCAGATTAAAAAGAGGAAAGTGACAAGATGAATAGTGGAGACTGAGTGGCTTATAATGTATGGGAAAAATACAGATCACAAAATCTTCAAGTAGTTTTCTCATCACATACTGGGAAGAACAGGCAACCTATTCTCTGGTAAGAACATTACACACTATCTTCTTGGAGAGGGCTTTTGAACTATATGCTATCACTCTAATTTAAGCAAGCATACACTGATGAAAAAAAAAAGCCAGAGAATCGTAGGTTTTAGAAAATGCTTGAGAATAGCAAAGCCAATTTGAAGCCTCTCTGCTTGTTATGTTTACACTGACTGTGCCTTACATCTTAAGACCGTGATTCAGCAGAAGAGGAAGCAGTTCATTAAGAATCACTCTATTCAGCACTGATTTTGCTTAAATCAGTGGGCCTAGCATGGGTGCTGCAAAGGTCCCTTAGAGGGGCAAGCAATCAAGAGCGTGAAGTAAAGAATGCACACAGCCAGCACCAGACAAACATAACCACAAACCACACAACACAAATTTGAGATGCAATTTCTCAAAAAACCCTTAAGTCAGCTCCTTTGCATAGGCGGTCTCAGTTGCCTTTCTATTAAACCTTATTAAACCTTATGGAATCTTTCTGTTTGATTTTGGGTTCTGATATCTGTAACACGGGGTGTTAGAAAGGGGGAAATAACAAACCAAGACAAAAATAAAGTCTTTGGAGCAGTTATCAAGTCTTAACAACTTCAGTCCTAACAGATGAAAGTTTTAAGCAAGCAAGACAAAGGAGAGCTTTACCATAAACCATACACTTTGTCACGTTTCAGCCTTAACCACGGCCGCAGCTCCCAGTATCTGCAAGACCAAGCAGCAGGTCACCCGTGCAGTGGTGATGAGGGGCAGCCCACAGTACCCTCCGTCCCTCCCTGTGCACAGGTGGGGCCTAGATCTCCAAGAGCCCACAAACAGCCTATGCATGTAGCAGTGTGCTCTGTACCAGCCACGTCCTGAGCCCTAGCAAGCCACCTGAGGCACCTCACCTTTGTCCCTTCTGTCAATAGACACAGCTAATAAAGGTGGATAAATCATACCTACAACAGGCAGCTGTAAAATTCCCTTTTAATATTATAATGAAATAGAGATTAACACTATTTTTCCAAATCTCAGACCTAGCACTACTATCTTCTGTCCCACTCAGGTGGAAAACTGAAGTCAGGTACGCTATTAGCATGTAGAAGAAGGAGATGAAGTGAGCAGTGTCTGATTTTATTTAAGTTTGCCAATTCCTTCCCAGGAAGTTAAATGACTAAAGCAGATTTTTTTTCAGGATATAGTGGTAATGGAAAAAATCAAAGGAAGGACTATTGTATCATCTGCCTTGGCTTTGGAGCAAGGCTCAAACATAATTTCTTTTTCTGCAGAGCATTAGGCACCCTAAAGTATCTAAGAGAGAAAAATTGCCATTTCTAATGGCTGTCATTAGAACGCTGAACCACTTACTGTTTTGATGGTGGTTTTATCCTGCTATCAAAGTGTCTTGTGCAAATTTTAATTGGAATAACCTATGGTGGGGTCAGATGAAAGAGAAAGGACATTCTCTTGTAATTTGATAAGAAGGGGACGGTCTCCTTTTTAACTCCACTGGGTTTAGATCTATTCTCAATTTGTTTGGGAAAGTCATGTTTGTTTTCTGGACTTAGGAATCAGTTTCAGTCTGTCCCCCTGTTGAGCTTGACCTCAAATGTAAGTGCTGTTCAAGGAGCCCAAAATACTTCAAAAATTAAAGGTTATTCTTTGAATAACTGAGCTTTAATTGAGATAGTTTCTAAAGATTTTTCTCCAGCAGTTTAAATTTATTTAACTTTTAATCACTCACATACTGATACATGTTTTGCAGTGAAATCTAGAACAAATTAAATTTAAAAGTGGGCCAGAACTGCTTCAGGGAGGAAAAAACAAAGAAGAAAGAAAAAGAAGCAACTTCTTTGAAGGCAACCTCTTTGATTACATCTGCCCTAAACCAACTAGACACAGTCTTTCTGGATAATCACATCTCACAGTTTAAGAAAACACGTATAGAAAGTTGTGAAAACTGGTCAGTAAGACTACCATGATGTCATGGTTTAACCCCAGCCGGCAACTAAGCACCACACAGCAGCCACTTGCTCACTCCGCCCTCACCTGGTGGGATGGAGGAGAGAATAAAAAAAAAAAAGTAAAACTTGTGGATTGAGACAAAGACAGTTTAATAGGACAGAAAGGAAGGAAATAACAACAACCACAACAGTAATAAAAGAATTTGAATATACAAAACAAGTGACGCACAATGCAATTGCTCACCACTCGCTGACCTATGCCTCGTTAGTTCCCAAGCAGTGATTTGCCCTTCCTGGCCAACTGCCCCCAGTTTATGTACTCGGCATGATGTCATATGGTATGGAATATCCCTTTGGCAGTTTGGGTCAGCTGTCCTGGCTGTGTCCCCTCCCAACTTCTTTTGCTCCTCCAGCCTTCCGGCTGGCTGGGCATGAGAAGCTGAAAAATCCTTGACTTAGTATAAACATTACTTAGCAACAACTAAAACATCAGTGTGTTATCAACAGTATTCTCATACTAAATCCAAAACATAACACTACACCAGCTACTAGGAAGAAAATTAACTCTATCCCACCCGAAACCAGGACACATGAAAACAGCTTAAGGGCAGTAACATACAAGAAAACATTCTGAGCACCTCTGAGTATTCTCATAAGGACAACACATATCTATTCTGTCTTACATCTTGACTCACTGAGTAGATATTGAGCAGAGTCAACACTCACAGGATCAAATTCTTATTACAGTATTTGGGAAATCAAACCTCAGCCCCAGCACGTGCCATAGGCTGTAAACATCACATTGAAAATTAACTTCCCTCACATCAGGTTTTTCAAACAGAATCTCCATATTACTTTGATATTTATCCTTACCTGAATCAGGATGAGTGCAGTGATCCAGCATGAATGTAAAAAAGTTGGCTAGCTGAGTACGGAAAAGAAAAGAACAACACACTCATCAGTTTAGGGGATCCAACAAGCGTTAACATTGTCCTTCCTTACTCAATTACCAGCATTAATTTCCCATTTAGGGGGATCTAAGACACTACTGTATGTTCCCATAGCATCAGCATGCAATAATGACACAACTTGTGTCCTACTACAAAAATGGCTTACTCCTTTCCTTCTTTGCTGTGAATTAGCAGATTGACACTATATGAATACACAAAAAGTTCCAGGGCTGTATCAACGCTGCTGACATTTTTAGGTGTAATTCATCTTGCCCATCATCCAGACCATTTGCCTAGACTTTGTCTGCAATCAATAGAAAGATACTGCTACAATGCACCAAACTGACTTTAGACACTGATGCTAGGATGAACACAAAGCCCTAGAAGTTCCTAATTCCCTGTACCAACCCCAAAGGAAGCCCAGGCTGACATGCAGAGACACTGATATCTCTGTTGTACATACCTCGCCTCACAGACATGGTTAAGATCACCCATAGTGGGATGACCTGCAATCCCTGGCTAACACAGCTGTTCCACAGAACCTTGAACCTAGATATGGTTGCATGGGCAGAATGGTGTCCTGCTGCTTATATAGTAATGTATATATACATATACATATATATGTACATAAACATAAAACTTAGTTCATGTGTGAGGCAGGGAAGAGGTTTTATTATATAGGACACAGCTTTATAGGGAGAAATAATGACATACTCATTTTGTTTGTGCAACTTCAGGCCTCTGGGGATAACATAACTGCTTGTACAGGAAGAATGGAAGATTACAAACCTGTAGTTGATCTTGCTCATCAGCATACTCGATTGACTGAAAGATACTCAGAGAATAGCGGCGCCTCATCTCTAGCCGGGCCATTGTAAAGCGGTACCAATTCTGGATGAGGATAGCAGCTCTAATGACTGTCAAAACAGAAAGCAATGGAATACACACAGATGCAGTGTAATCTACAACAAAAACACACATGCTACCTTTGCAGAATTTTGCAGACAGTTGACAAATTCAGTCAATTGTGCACAGCTGATATTAAGATGAAACTCTGCAAAAGTGAGACTGAAAAAGTGTTTTCTGATAATGAGTACATGACGCATTTATCGTTTCTGTCTTCAGGGACAGATGCCAAACGAGCTGACTTGCTCAGGCCTGTATTGTTAACAACCTTCCCCATTTCATTGCCCTGAAGACAGCACCCATGTAAGAAGTCAGCTATGTTCAGCTGATGGGCAGTGTGTGGGTTTTGGGAAGTAAGGAAAGGAAGAAGAGCAGTTTGGCCCACCAACAAATTGTATTTCTCTACCAAGCTGCCATAAAAAGCTTCAAACTTTGCAAGCTGTAACATGAGCATCATGTAATGACAGAGTTTGTAAGTCTCTTTTAGCAGAAAGTTTTTGCCTGCACAGCTGTATCAGCAAGCCAGCAAAATTCAAACCTTAGGATAAAATGTTAACAAATTATATTGAAGGGCAGAATACGCTGCTTAAATAGACATGCCAAAAGGCATGCAGGTATATCTTTGGCTAGCTTGGTGAATAAAGGACCACTCACCCCAAGAATTCAATGGGACATGTCAGAAGACCATTTTGGACTATGTGCTGAACACGCATCCCACTCATGCTTTAAGAAGTTCCCAGTCTTGGAAAACTGCTGGAAACTTCACTGAAGGACAATCACCAAGACTGCAGCCTACAGTGAAGGGCCTGCTGCCTACAGGCCACACTCACACCACAAACATCATATTCCCTTAGCTGCTCAGATAAAAGTTTATCAAGCAGAACAACATCTGGTGGCACAAAGAAGTCCTGGGGTGGGCATTGTCCTGTGTGGAGAGCTCCTCACACCTATGTCAAGCAGTTAATGCTGCACGAACAGTGGCCATCAGCAAGAGCTGTGCAGGAGGACACGAGCTCCAGGAGCTGATGCTCACTTGATCCCTTCCCACCATGCTGACAATCCCCCCTGCTATTCCTGGTACCCAAAGGGCAGCAGCTCTAAGAAGTTGGGGCATGAAATGTCCGTGGCAGTAGCACTGTCAGCAAGGTGGGCAGGCATGCCCTTAGCATTACAGGTGATCACTGCTGCTCCGATAGACCTGGAGGGAGGAGTGAAAGCAAAAGGCTGGAGGGGGCTGTGCTCAGTCTGAAATAACCATGAGCTTGGGAGAGGAGGAACAGATGAGCTCAGCAGTAACTTCCACTGTTTCACAGAGCTGTGACTCTCTACTACTTTAAGGGTGCTTATCCCAAAAGAATAACTAACTTTGAGAAAAGGGTTCCTCGGTCACTTGTTAACTGGTTTTTTAAGATCAGTTGGAGAGGAATAAATGCCCATTTCAGACACTTAGGGCATATGTAAGTGTGGATTTCTCATCCAGAGGAGGACACCATTTACTATACAAAATTGGAACTAAATGAAGCTACTGCCTTGAAGATCAAGCAGCTGAAATAATGGCAAATTCAAATCTAGTCATTTGCTTAAATTACAGTCAGAAGGGGACTCTGTATTAACATGCTTAGCCCTACAGAGCACTAACAGGGGCAGTCAAGAGGCATTACATGCATCACTGAGTAACAGCAAGAGGAAGACAGAGCACAGGGGTATTGGATCCTACACCTGTCCCAGTGCAACCATATCGCCACCATCATATTCTTGCCTGGCAACAAAAAAACAGAGTAAGGTAGGAAGCTCCTCTCAAGAGATGTCACATTTACTCACTTGAAGTTGAAGATAATTCTTTCTTGGCTGGTTCCTTACCTCTTTTTCCCTATGTTTTTCCCTGTACTCTCAACAGGATACCAGTAAATAAGTAGACAGGGCGAGAAATGTCAAGCCTTTGCCTCCAGCCCTGCAGCTAACACCTCACTTCAACGAGTTTGCTAAAGAACTCAACCCTGAATAGCTCAGCATAGGACACAGAAAAAAGTCTTTATGCTTCTGAACTTGGGGGAACAAGTCAAAGCAGTTGCAGGGCAACTGTACTGAAGGTGCAAGGACCAAAACAACAGAATCATAGAATCATAGAATCATT